>NC_136263.1:71813518-72083518 GCF_964187855.1 Myxine glutinosa
TGGCTCAGGCCGCGGATTGCTAACCGCTCGGCAATTTCCATCTTATCCGTGGTTCGAGCGGGAGTTATTTCCCTGCTCGCAGTCGGTGTTGGTAATTAGGTATTTGGGACCCAAATTGACCAATCACCCTACCCAAGACCGACCGGGAGGAGCGTTGTAGCTTCCAGGACTCGGGACGGCCAGCTTAAAAGGACAAGGGGATTAACCCCCCCTTGATAAGGGGAGCGCCGACCCCCGAATCCACAACAGTATATATATATATATATATATATATATATATATATATATATATCTATATATATATATATATGTATATATATATATATATGTGTATGTATATATATATATATATGTATATATATATATATATGTATATATATATATATATGTATATATATATATATATATGTATATATATATATATATATATATATATATATATATATATATATACACACACACACATACAGACATATACAGTATATACTGTTTGGCCAGAAATATTGGCACCCTTGCACTTTTTTCAAATAATTCACCATAACTTCCAGAAAATTGCTGAAATTAAAAAAATCTTTTGGTTTCCACATATGTATTTAATTGGTTTGCAGTGGAACAAAACAAAAAAAGCTGAAAAAATTACTAAATCTTAGCTTATTCCACACAGAAATCCTAAAATGGCCCAGATAATATTACTGGCACTTTTTAGAAGTTGTTAGAAATAATTACATTTCAAGCAGGTGATTCTCCTTTACTTTGGATTTGAACTCATCAACTCACCTGTGGTGAGCCACAGGTGTCTGCAATATAAAAATCACTCATTCAACAAGTTTGAACAGAGAAACGGACTCATTCGGTTGTTTTGTGTCACTGTGTGTATCACAATGAGCATGGAGAAAAGAAAGAAAACCAGAGAATTGTCTGAGGAGGTCAGACACAAGATTGTGGCCCAGCCTGGCCATCTCAAGGCTACAAGTCCATCTCCAGAGACCTTGATGTTCCTGCGTCCACCATACGCAATGTTATCAGGAAGTTTAAGGCCCATGGGACTGTAGCCAACCTCCCTGGACGTGGCCGCAAGAGAAAACTTGATCGAAGATTGCAGTGAAGGATTATTAGAATGGTGGAGAAAGCACCTCGATCAACTGTCATACAGATATTCAAGCTGTTCTTCAGACACAAGGTATGACAGTTTCAACTCGCACCATCCGTCGCCAACTCAATGAAAGGGCGTTCTAGGGTTGGACCCCCTGGAGGACCACACTGCTGTGAGTGAGAGTGAGAGTGAGAGTGAGAGTGAGAGTGAGAGAGAGAGAGAGAGAGAGAGAGAGAGAGAGACTTGACTTTTATGTCCTTTTATTACAAAAGTATAAAATGAAGATTTTTTACAGTCAAAACAAAATAAACAAAACAGTTACATGCAATTTTACCATCGGGGAAGTCAAAACCAACAAACCGTTAAGCTACCAAAAAAACACAGAAGGATATTTAATAAAGACTAGAGAGAAAGCACCAAATGACCCTCAGATATTTCGCAAAAATCCTTTACACACCACATTCTTTCAAAAAGTTCAAGTTGGCTGGAAAGCGAATAACAGTAAAAATCAAGTTTTATCCGGCTCTCGCAAAAAGCTCTGAGCATTGCTATAGTATCTGTACTGTACAAGTCATTCTTTATCTTTGATTTTCTGGTTTTGTAAATTGCCAATTTTGCTTGGGAGATGAAGAAGTTTGCAAGAATTGTTGCTTGGATGTTTAAGGGGCCACTTGGCCCTAAAATAAACATTGGAAAATTGAAATCAATGGAAAGACGTGCAAATAGCACTTTCAAGAAAACAAAGAGAGGAGTTAAACGACTGCATTGAATATACGCATGGGCCAAGGTTTCTCTCTGTCCACAAAAGGGACACTGATCACTTGTCGCTTGTGAAAAGCGGTGAATGAGAGAGTTTGTGGGTATTATCCAATGTGCGATTCTCCATTGGAGATCACCAGCACGTTTTGGCACAGGATTTTTATAATACCATCCCCAGTTTGGGGAGAAAGGAGGAGTGTGTGGCAGGACTGCAGACCACTTGCAAGGTGCTGGGGCAGACAAGGAGGGGAAAAGAGCTTTTAAACATTGGAAATATAAGGTTTTGCGGTTACCACTGGAAGAGGAAAAGGAACGGCCAAAATTTATTGGCTCCAAGTTTTCAGAGGCCGACAAAAGAAGGTTGGGGAAAGGAGAGAGGCTCAGCTCAGAGGGAGGTACAGGACGAACCAACCAAGGTTGGGAGGTACCGTAGGCACGAAGCACCACCCTTAGACATCTGTCTAGTTGGCGAGATGATCTGACGCCAGTCGCCAAGGCAATAGCAGCAACACTTAGCCACTTGTCATTTGCATTGTCTCTAAGGTGGCACACTTTGGTTATTGATGCAGCCACAAACTTTTGAATGAAGGCCCTGCTGCTTCCAAAACCTTCAAAAAGTGAGTTGCAAAACAGTGGCTCGTTGAAGAACATGGATCTCTCATACGTAGTATGATCCCGATGGCTTTTGAGAGCTTGCCATGCATTTAACAAACTTCGGTAGAAAGAGGGGAGTGAAGAGAGATCAAACATTGTCAAGTCCATTAGGAAAAGCTCCTTAGCATGACCGAAATTCTCAAAACGACCCAAAATGCAGCATGCAAGTTGCCTCCAAAGCACAACAGGCTCGTGCAAAATGGACCATATCGTGCGTAGACGAAAAGCCATGATTCGCCATTTTACATTGACAAGTCCTTGACCACCCTCAGGTATCGGCAAATTTAATCTTTCCGGTCGTAGCCAATGCATTCCAGACCAGAAGAAATGAGTGACGCTCTTCTGTATTCCGTCGATTAACCCAGCAGGTGGTTGTAGAGCCAAGACCTTGTGCCACAGAATGGAGGTAACCAGGTTGTTTATGACCAATACTCTGCCACGGTAAGACAATTGGCGGAGTAGGCCTTTCCATTTTATTAAAAGCAGTTCAATGCATTCAGGCAAACCTTCCCAGTTATGCCTGATGAAATCTCCAGGACCTAGAAAAACTCCCAAAAACTTGATCCCATCTCTTCTCCAAGAAATATTTGCGGGGAGAAGCGGGGGTGGGTGGGGAGAATGGGGGGTGGGAAAGGGATTCGAGCCACAGTGCCTCAGTCTTTTTCCAATTGATTTTTGCTGACGAGGCTCTGTTAAAAAGTGCTAAAGCATGCATCATCTTAGCAATATCATCAGAGTTTTTGATACACACACATATATCATCAGCGTAGGCAATAGTCTTTATAGTGTGGTTTAAACCTCTCACAGTGAAACCAGTCAAAGACTTTCGAAGTGTGTTTAAGAGGGGTTCAAGGGAAAGGGTATACAAAGCACCTGACAGTGGGCAGCCCTGCCTAACACCTCTTTTAATACAAAAGGGGGGCACAAGCTCATTGTTTATGTTTAGCAGGGCAGATACATTTGAGTAACACATATGTATACATGATAAAATAAAGGGTCCAAAACCAAATCGATTTAAGACTTCGGACAAGTATTCATGCGAAACGTAATCAAAAGCCTTCTCCTGATCTAGGAAAACAAGGCCAACACTTTCATGATTAATATCACAAACATCAATCAAATCGCGAATAACAGAAATACTGTCATGGATATTACGACCAGGAACACAATAAGTTTGGTCCATGTCTACAATGTTCTTTAGGAAGGGTGAAAAACGTAAGGCAATAGCTTTGGAAAAGATCTTGTAATCCGTACATAGTAGTGATATTGGCCTCCACTGGGAGATGAGTAAAGGGTCGCCTTTCTTTGGAAGCAAGGTAAGTACTGCTCTTCTGCAGCTCAGCGGGAGTTCCTTCTTTTCGAGGCTTTCCTGGAAGACTGATAGCAGTTCAGGGCCAATTAGGTCCCAGAAAGATTCGAAAAATTCTGACAGTAGACCGTCAATGCCAGGTGATTTTCCTTTGCCAAGGCTCTTTAATGCGATGGAGAGTTCCTCAAGTGTGAGTGGTTTCTCCAGGCTCTGCCTTTGCTCTGGGGTTAAGGTGGAAACACCGTCAAATAAGTGAGAGACACCATTTAGGTCAACTTCTTTTGTTTTGTAAAGGTTGGAGAAAAAGAGTCTAGCTTCCCTCTTGATTCCTTCAGGGTGAGTGATGACAGAATTGGCGTTTTAGAGCAGTAATTTGGGGGTGAGGAGCCTTCGATTCAAAATCAGAGAAGTATCGGGTTGGCGTGTCCAAAAGATTGAGCTGCTGAAACCGTAATCTTTTTAATGCCCCTTGGGTTTGGTTCTCAATTATTGTATTAAGGAAAGCTTTCTTTTCTTTCAGTCTCAGTTCTTGTTGGGGAGAAGAGTGAGTTTTTAAATTTGTTTGAATTTGTAGAATTTCCTTTTCTAAGGTAGCCTTTGTTCTACGTTCCTCTTGTGTTCTTAGGAAACAAAATTGTTGACAAAATCCTCTACATTGGGCCTTTATGTTGTCCCACCACAAACGCTGATCTGTAAACTGGTGTTTTTGATTTAATAGAACAGACCATACGTCTTTGAAAGCAGCCCTAAAGGAGGGGTTTTCTAAGATGGTGACATTAAGCTTCCAGAAAGAATGGCGATTCAAGGACAGATGTGAATGGTAATTCACAGTAATTAAATGGTGATCTGAAAAACCAGAAGGCAAAATTCCAGTGGTAGGGGAGAGATTAAAAAATGGTGAATTTATATAGATCCGGTCGAGCCTAGCTAGGGATACTTGGTTGTTTGTGATCTTGCTCCAGGTAAATTGATGCATCGTGGGATTTTGTTGCCGCCAAAGATCCTGAAGCTTAAAATCCCTCATTATCTCTGCTAATAATTTAGCTGGTCCGGGATGGGGTTCCGCACCATTCCTATCTAGGTTTGGTTGTAGAGTGCAGTTAAAGTCACCTGCCATTACAATACACCTGTGCAGGTCTATTTGCCTCATATAAGGCCCTAATCTAGCATAGAAGCATTGCCGCTCAGTGCTATTTGAAGGGGCATAAACGTTCAACAAAGTAAAATTTGTGTTATTAATAACAAATTCTAGGGAGGCTAGGTGCCCTGGGATTATGTTTTTAAAGGAAAGTTTTGATGGATGGAAATGGGGATTCAAAAGAAAAGCCACTCCCGCAGTTCGGGAATTGGAATCACTAAAAAAATTGGTCGTTTTCATCATCCGGTTCCATTCTGCATGGGATGCTGGCATAGTGTGGGTTTCCTGTAAGAAAAGTGCGTCTAATGTTTTCTGTAGTGCAAGGTTCACCACTTGGAGTTTGCGCAGCTGACTCGCGCCACCATTTATATTTAAGCTTCCAAATCTCTTTTTTTTTGTTCATCTTTTGCTCTCACAATGTACTTTTTCAGCCTGCTACATTGGGCTTCTGTGAAATGGTGGTCGCTAGGTCGGCGGATGATGTTCCTTGCCGTGTCGATAAACCCGTGCAGGTCAGAAAAGTGATCTTTAATGTCTACGTGTCTCTTTCTAAAAGTGTGGTTGAGGAATTTCAATATTTGGGCTGGTAAGACGTTGGATTCGCTTGTTGTAGGGAACTCCTCAATTTCGTAAGATTCCTCATCTGACATGTCGGAACCACTGTCTGGGAAACTTTCAATTCCTGGTTCTTGGGGCTCTGAGGTAACTTGTGCTGTGCAGGTGTCATCCTGCTCCATATTAATAGGAGCAGGAGGGGGTAGTGGAATTGAAGGAGCTTCGGGTAGTGGGAGGGGTGCGGGGCAAACCGTCACCGGTTTGACAGTTTGAGGTTCTCCATCAGTTTTACCAATGTGCTCAGGCATGTTATGTAAGACCGCCAGCACAGGTACTGCTGGGGTTAGAATATTTTCATTGTGCTCAGAAATTGGGGCCGCTGGAAGTACGATCAGGTTTTCTGCTATCACGTTTCCTCCTATTTTTACGATCGGGTCTTGATGCACTTCGGCATCATTCACAGGACATGGAACAGCTTTAATTTTCCCTTGAGGAGGGATGTAATTCCCCTCCGTTGCATTGTGGGGGAAAGTCTCAGGTAAGGGATGGGGATCTACATTCTCATGCATGAGCAGTTCGTACCGGTTGCTGGTAGTAGTTTGGTCGGACAGAGGCATTCCCACAATGTTTGACTGAAAAACTACCACCTTTTCGTTACGAGGTGTAACTGAATCCTGGGGTGTTTTTCTCTTCCTTAATGAGGAAACAAGTGTAAACCCATCCCAGATGTTCATGTTCGTTTTATCAGCGGTCGTTAAATTTGGTGCGATGTCATCTGAGACAGTAGTTGGGGGAGTTTGACCGTCAGTGTTGGGAGGTAGTGGGGGGTCTGAGACAGTAGTTGGGGTAGTTTGTCCGTCAGTGTTGGGAGGTAGTGGGGGGTCTGAGACAGTAGTTGGGGTAGTTTGTCCGTCAGTGTTGAGAGGTAGAGGGGGCACAGTATTGTCCAGAGAGCCTGTCTGCTCGATCACAGAGGGTGCAGTTCGGGGACAGAAACGTTTTAAATGTCCGAACTTTCCACAAGTGAAGCATTTTAATGTCTCGGTTGACGCATATACTTGGTAGTCGTGATCTTTTATACGGAATTTAATTACCACGTTTAGTACTTTATCCACGTTGGATGTAGGAAGTACAATGTATGCCTGGCGTCAGAAAGACATGACGTGCTTCGCCTGTTCACTCCGACAGCCCAGCGGCAGCATCTTGATCTGGGACACGACTGTACCATAGCGCAATAGTTCCGCTAACAGCGACTCATTTTTTACAAACGGGGGGACGTTGGATAGGAGTATTTTGACAGCTGGGGTATCGAGTGGGGAAACTAAGACGAAATGTCCATTGTCTGTGGACAGACCAGCCGCGACAACCTCATGCACGAGGCTTTCCTCGGCTAAAAAAACAACGATACGTTTATTCATTCGTGACGCTGCACGGATCTTTTCCATCCCAATGATATTCCCAATAGCAATAACAATGTGTTCCACACTAACCTCATCGGGAGGAATGCACACCACGCCATGCTTCCGTGTGAGAGCTTCGAAAGCCGCATACGGGGAACGTGTCGACATTTTACTAATTCAAATAACCCGGGCTAAGCCGAGTTGGGGTCGGGGGAAAAGGAAGGGGTCGGGGGAAAAAGGTGAGTGGTCGGGTACAGTTTTCTGTAAAGCAAGGGGGAAAAAAGCCGCAAAGAAAACGCCACTCGGCATGTACCAGCACGAGAAACCGAACGCGGAAAAAACACACCTCTTAATGAGGAAAGGGGCGAAAACCCGTCGCAACTCCTTAGAGTGTCGATAGGAATACGACTCACCCGTCGACCTCACCGAAAGGTGTGGGCTCCCTCTCTCTCTCTGTATCTCAGAGGAAAAAGTAGAAAAAGCTAGAAGAGAAAGAATCGAGACAGCAACACATGCGAGGGATGTAATAGGGGGGAAGGGAGGGGTGTGGGGGGGAAGGGAGGGGTGTGGGGGGGGGGGGAGCGGGCAGAGGGAGGGCAGAACGGGTAGGATGAGGAGTTGCAGCAGCGGGTTGTTGAACTGGGGTGGTGGGGGCAGACAGAGAGTAGACAACGTGAGGATAAGAAGAAAAGTGGAAGAACAGAAATTAAGAAAGACAACGAGCAAGGGGGGGGGGGGGTAGAAAGATCAAAGGTTGGAGCAGCTCACACCTCACCACACATGCACGGCTGCCATCTTGCCACGCCCAACAGCTAACGGCCAGCAGGGGGCGAGAGAGAGACAGAGACATAAGAAAGCCCAACTGGAGTTTGCCAAAACACACCTAAACAATCCAAAATCCTTCTGGGGGAATGTCCTGTGGACAGATGAGACCAAATTATAGCTTTTTGTAAAGCACATCATCTCTATGTTTCCAGACAAAATGCTGGACTGTTCTGAAGTGGCTAGCAATGAGTCCAGATCTAAATTCCATTGAACACCTGTGGGAGATCTGAAAACAGCAGTTGGGAGAAAACACCATTCTGTAGCTGGAGATCCTGGAGAACTGGAGCAGGTTGCACAAGAAGAGTGGGCCAAACTGCCAGTAGAGAGGTGTAGGAAGCTCATTCATGGCTATAGGAAGCGCTTGACTGCAATTATTTTGTCCAAAGTTTGTGCCACCAACTATTAAGTCGAGGGTGTCAATAATTTTGTCAATGCCATTTCTTTTTATTTTCTGATTTAAAAGGATATATTAAGTTCTGTAATCAAAATCAAATGTTCTGTAATATTAACAGTGAAATAAAGAATTGTGGAGACCAAATACTTTTGTCAATTCCAACTTATTTTTCGAGAAAATTGTGAGTTATTTGAAAAACGTGCAAGGGTGCCAATATTTTTGGACACGACTGTAAAGTCTTTTTTGCACTATTCTGCATGTCTCATTCATATAACTTTCACATTTTATGTCATTAGTCAAAGTCAATTTAGCGTTCATGATAGCCTGAAGATGTAGACTCCAGAGAGTGAAAGAACCAATTCCTATTTCAGAGCTATAGCATCCGCAAATGTGTACAGTACAAGATAATGGCGGCACGTCACCCTGCCAGCACCAAATGGATATGGGAATCAAACTCACACCTTTTAAATGTCAGCAAGTCTTTAACCCTTCAACCATCCCCTTGAGACAAGAATCGTATTGGGTTGAAGGAGTCTCCCTGCATGACCAGTGCCTACATTATAATGGGAGATTGTAACTGCTTGAACTCAGTGTGACTGTAATGGCAGCAATAAAGCCTGCACTATTCGATAGTTGCACAAAACAACGTGCAAAAACGTTAACTCATCCATCAGTAACGCGTAAACTTGCCACTTCTTCTTCATGTCATGTGTTCAACTGCATTGTACCTTAAGGTCACTTACAAGTTTTCCAAATGAATGTCAGAGCTGTTTCATAGCTAAGAATAAACTATTTAAACTGGATGAGGGTGTGTGGGATAAGGGAGATTTGGAGAGTGGGCGGTGAGGTTTGACTTTCCTTCTGCCCTACATACACATGGCCTTCCTTGACCTCATCCTCAGTAACCATGTGTTTTGCACCTGGAGGCCTTTTGGAGGCTCATATGTGGCAAAATAGGTTGCCAATTCCGAAAGGAGCTCCCACAATGGATCTTTCTCAGATTAACCCATACTGACAGCCATGGGTCTTTACAATACCATCAAGACACGTTGGGCTTCTTGAATTGCAAGCTTGCAAGTAAGTGAAGGAGATTGATAATATAGCTACATTGTAAATAACGCATTCATAAAATTCCTTCCATTACAGAAAATCTCTCATGAGATAAGTTGGGATTATCATCAAATTTCCATTATATCTCATGGGAACTTGCTGGAGATTTTGGCAAGAGTTGCCACAGCTTTCCATTATAATAATTGTACTTAAGTTGGACTTGCTGTCCACAGACATGATAATGTAAAAACCAAATCATCTACAGGGATTATGGGGTCCATTGGGCCACACAGCACGTTGGGATATCCCCTATAGCAGCCAAAAATTCAAAGGGGTGTGAATAATGTTACGTTTGTAGGGGGTAGACAATGATTACTTTAGAGCCAGGTAGAGTGTATAGATTAGTGTGCTCAGACTGTCATGAAGAAGAAGAAACCCCATGTAATAAGTAGGAAATTTGTGTAGCCCGGATGTCATGTAAGTGTATCTTCGTCCCCATGACAGGGGTGGGGTTTGTTAATTAGCGAGGGATTATGGTAAATTAATCCCCTGTATGTAATTGCCTCTGTAATCGTTTCCTGTGTTGCTTATGACACCACACTACAGACACTGAGTAAGAAATTGGGCATTAACCACACTAACTAAAAACCAACCGGAAACCAGGCATCAAGCACTATCGCTGATAACACTGAGTTGGTGAGCGCAGAGACACAAAAGGTCCGGGAAGCCATGCCCCGAAGAGCAGTGATTGGCAGGGATTTGATTGTGTTACGGGGTCCTCCCCTATCCCCTGGTCTCGGTAAACCTCCGAACCCCGAGAGGGTCCCCGGCAGAAAGATATGTTATCTTTGGTTGAAATCAATCAAATCAATAATGAAACCACACCAAGGGTTATGAACAAACAATAATATATTATAAATCACATCGGAATCACGACACAAATAATAATAGCAATTCGCCCTACAATCACTATTTTAAGATGGTACCACCTTATCTAGTCCTTTAACCCAACTCACAGCACTCCCCCAATGTCTCTGTAGCCCTCCAAGGCGAAGTCGATTCGCTCCAGCGATCGTTGGATCAATGTCCAATCACAAACAATTGAGGCGTGGACGATCGAAGCAACCCACAGGTCACGTGGTCCAACACCCAGCACAATAGCGGTGGAATGGGAAACCTCCCAAAGACGCGCTCCGACGTACACGTTTGCGGTTCAATCAGCGAGTCTCCTTATAATCTTCGAAAGCCACTTTCTTGCCCAGCCGTCCCCGGCAACCCACCGGGGAATAATGCCCGGCCGACACGACAAAAACCTTTTCACTGAAGGTAGCGCACGTGGCGAAATGGCAGATGGCTTTCACTCGAGCCGGGCTTCCAGGCAAGGACACTCCGGACCCTCAATGCAGATACCCGACTACGCAGGCTCCACAGCACTCCGGCGATGTCATCTATCGCACGAACTTCCTTTCAAGGACTCAAAGTTCACTCGCACTGCCCGCACGACCGCTCTGTACGGAGCTTCCACCAAGAACGTATTTTTCCTTCTTTTTCACGCCTCTTCTTCCTCGCTCCCTTTCTCTTCCGGGTCACGATCCGGATTTCCGGCCACATTTTTACCAGGAGCGCTTTTAAACCTTTTAACCACAATAACCCTTACTGAGAACCAACAATAATAATAATACCCACAATAATTAGGGCTGAATCCATAAAAATTGGCACAGAGACTGGTAAGATGAGGCTCGCTGATAGGAGACAGAGACGTTGTGGGATGAAGTCAGAGCCTCAAGTACAAAATAGTTGGAGCGGCGGACATTTTCTCTCTTGGGTCCGGACTTTGTTGGTGAACGGTCACCGAGAAGCTCTCTCTCTCTCTCAGCATCGACATTTTATCTCTCTCAGCATCGAAGTCCTCTTGGTTCTTCTCGTTCTGGATCCCATAGCAAACGGTCACTATTGCTCTTGCGCAAGGAAGCTTAATCGTGAACGGTCATGAGGAGGACATCTTGCTAGTGGTCATGAGGAGAAAGAGCTGCGATCGAGAACTGCGGTTTCCCAAGCAGAGATCGTGAGGACAAGCGCGGCTGGAAGAGCGAGCTGCAACCAAGGCCGTTCGCTTCGCGCACGGAGCCAGGAGTGAGTGGGCCGCGAGTGAGGCCTAGTTCACGCCAATAAGCGTGGGTTTCCCGCCAAGTCCTCAGACGATCTTTGACGATTCCTGACGAGATACACCAGCCAATTGGAGATAAGTGCCACAAATCACACCTTTTTATTTTCCAGTTATTTTATCCTTTGTCTGTATTCGGGTCTGTGTGGGAGCGCTCCAATTAGGAAAAGAGTTTTAACGTGTTTTCTTTGTTACCGACATTTTCTTTCATAAATCAGGTATTTTTGTATATTTTAATTCCGTGTTGTTTGAGTTAATTTATCCAGGTGTGAAGACATCGGGTGGAGGCCGTCCAGGTAAGTTCGTCATCCCCCTTTTTCCCTCGCGTGTAACGAATACCGTCATATTAAATTGAATGCCTCGGAGTTAAAGCTTGTTTGGTCTTCCGTGTCACCCTGCAGTGTTCACCACACAGGGTAGTCACACGACAATATTCTGAAGGCACTGCATGCCATTTCATTGCTTCATCTGCCTGTAAATACCTGCTTGGCTGCCGTTGTAAATACTTGCATTTTTGTTGCAGACCTGAAGGTGAAAGGCCACATGAGACTGCTGGGGTATTTGGCCAGCTCAGATTTGTTATCGAAGTTCGATGTCAGATGCGGTTACGTGGCGTTGGCTTCACTCGACCAATTGACTAAGGTCTGTTCCGTAATTGCCGGGACCGTTCCGCTTTTGCATCGCTTAAGTCACCAATACGGTAAACCGACCTTGGGTGGTTGAAAGTTGCAAATGGCATCCAGGGCCTCGTAGACACCCCATCCTATCGGAGATATCCAGAGGTGATGCCCACGAAAAACTATAACAATATATATATATATATATTTATATAACATTGGAAGGATAACTTAGAGTTTTATGCACTCACCCTTGAGTTGGTTGTCTTGCCTGGGTTGCAATTTTCGATCCAGCTTTCAACCGTCACCCGTGATGTTTTGCAAGCAAAGTGATGGATCAATGAATCTATCAATCAACACCATTGATCAGAAGGATGTTAAGCTGAAGGACCCATATACCTGCACTGCTCATTGGTGAACATTAGACATCTCACTGTGTCTTTCGTGAATAGACAGTGAGTTATTGCTGGCATCCTGAACTTCTTCTTCTTTAACAGCCACAATTATTCTCCATGTTCTTGTGGGGTTGGCCGGGAAAGGTTTTGGCCCAACTCTTTTATGAACAGGCTAGCCAGGCCTGACGCTCGACTAAGTATAGTCAGGACAGGAATTTGTAATTTGTCCATGGTCCCGGTAATAGCTCATCTACTCTTCGCGAAAGGCCAATGTGGGATCCTTAACATCCACCAACTAATACTGGCAGATGGGATGAAAGTTTTACATCCATCCAAGGGACAGCACGCACATTGATGAATCACTCTGCCTGTGAAACACCGGGATGGTTGTTTAGAGCTTGGGGGTTAGTGTAATTGCCGACACCATGAATATATTACAAATACCTGCCACCTTCAGGCGAGTTTGCTGTGATGGTGTGGCGACCCTTCCAGGATTGGTTCTTGCCTTCAAACGTTTCTCAATTTGTCAAGCTAACACCCTGAAGCTCTGTCAAAAGATTGGCCCTCCATTATTACCACTAATTATGCATATTATACACATGTATTGCAAAATTAGAGAGCCACTGGTAGTTATTGGGATAATCTCATTCCTCGAACACTTTGAATTCCCCTCGTACATTGATTGATATATGAGGCGTTGGTCATAAAAGTGAAAATGGAATGTTTCACAATCGATCTGAAATTACGGCATTTGAAATTTTCATCAAAGATTTTTCTTACACTTTCTTGCTGCCAAAACTAGTGAAATGTACAGGTCGGATCTATCTGTGTCTCTATTTCCATCTCCCCAAAAGCAGGTTCGGTGCTACCAAAGAAGCCCCACAGCAAAGATTACATTGGATAATCAGGGCAGGAACTTGTAATTTGCTCAGAGTGCCGGCGATAACTTACCTACTCGTCGTGAAAGACTCTGTGGACGAAAATTTGATGTCTTGCCAACTAATGTTTGCAGACTAATGTCCATAGGAGGAATGATGACCTTGATGGTATAAAACTGTGCTTGCGGGGCATCGATCTGATGTTTTATAGCTGGGTCAGGAATCAAACCCAGACAAGACAGCTCAACGGTAAGCGTGCTACCTCTGCACCATCCTGTCTAACGCCATGTCAGATCAGATCACTGCCACTCTGACAAGTTTTGCATAATAATGATTTCAGAAGGGTCATAAAGAACGACTGTAAACACTCAGCAGGTTTTTCTCTCTAAGAACACTGTTCGGGCTTTTTTTCTGCCCGTTCATAGTAAAACTTTGGACTTTTATACGACATGCACGTAAATGTGCCTGCACGAGTGTCGTGGAGCAGAAATTCCCTGCACGTGTAAATATCACAAAGATGGAGGAATCGCAAAAAACTTGGAAGTTTTTATGGGGAAGATTGACAGTGAGTCGGAGCCCAAAACGCCGTAAAGAGGGTGCAAAACGAGGCAAGGGGCTTGGCGGAGGGGAGGAGTGTTTCCCCCAACAATGGAGGGCAGGTGCGCAACCTGACGGCCGGGGGCCCGAGGAAGATTCTTTCTCGGGGTTCTTATGAGTGACTGAGCAGAAAATGCTCGCCCTGTGTCCCCTTACTATACCCTGCCTGATTTAGCTCAGAAACGTTGCACCACAGAGTTCAACATACATATAAAGTGCATTCAGAAAGTATTCAGACCCCTTCACCTTTTTCACATTTTGTTATGTTGCATCCTTATGCTGAAATCGTTTAAATTCATTTTTTCCCTCATCAATCTACACTCAATACCCCATAATGACAAAGAGAAAACAGGATTTTAGAAAGTTTTGCAAATTTATTAAAAAGAGAAAATGGAAATATCACATTTCCATAAGTATTCAGACCCTTTGCTATGACACTTGAAATTTAGCTCAGGTGCCTCCCATTTCTCTTGATCATCTTTGAGATGTTTCTACACCTTGATTGGAGTCCACCTGTGGTAAATTCAATTGATTGGACATGATTTGGAAAGGCACACACCTGTCTATATAAGGTCTCACAGCTGACAATGCATATCAGAGCAAAAACCAAGCCATGAGGACGAAGGAACTGCCTGCAGAGCTCAGACAGGATTGCGTCGAGGCACAGATTTGAGGAAGCCTACAAAAAGATTTTGCTGCATTGAAGGTTCCCAAGAGCACAGTGGCCTCCATAATTCTTAAATGGAAGAAGTTTGGAACAACCAGGACTCTTCCTAGAGCTGGCCACCCGGCCAAACTGAGCAATCGGGGGAGAAGGGCCTTGGTAAGAGGGGTGACCAAGAACCCGATGGTCACGCTGGCTGAGCTCCAGAGATCCTGTGTGGAGATGGGAGAAACTTCCAGAAGGACAACCATCACTGCAACACTCCACCGATCTGGGCTTTATGGCAGAGTGGCCAGACGGAAGCCTCTCCTCAGTGAAAGACACATGAAAGCCCACAGAAGCTTGTTTCTCAACAGTCTGAGAGACCTTTAGGTGGTTTTTTGCAAACTCCAAGCGGGCTTCTTCCGTATTGCCTCAAACTTCCTCTGCATTCTGTTGCACCACAGTACCATTGACAAGGGGCATACTGGGTGGTTTGCCATTGCCTTCCAGTTGTAGTTAGGGCAGGAATTTGGAATTTCTTCATGGTGTTGGCGATAGCTCTTCGCGAAGGACACCATTGGATCTTTAATATCCACCAACAAGTGGCAGAGGACTGTACGCCCAGTTTAATGCCCATCCGATGGAGGCACACACATTGCTGAATCACCCTGCATGTGATGAAACACCAGGACGGCAGTTTATAGCTGGGTGGCGATTCAAATCCAGACTAGACATATTAGTTTAGAGTTTAGGGCACTCTGCCAACCCTTATACTATGTACAAGGCCGAAAGTGCACAACTCAGGCTAGCCAATGTCAATTGTGCAGGAAAAACTCAAGTTGTCGGAAGTGTTGATATTCTGCTGGGAAGTCTGCTGCCATTGGTGCAATCGAAACTCCACTTAATGCCGCTAATTTGTTTGCTGAGCTGAATCTGAATCTGCCATCGAGCCTTGAATTCTTTTGTACATTAATTTTGCATTGAGCTGCTGTCCAAGTGTATTTTAAACCCCATAAGTTACTTTTGTCTAATTCTATGGATATTCTCTCCGTATCTCCCACTCCCTTTTTCGCGATCTTTGGACGCGACTGTAACTCACATGATGTGGTTGTGGACCCGCCGTTTCGGGGGACCTTAGGATCAAAGGGTCGAAACCTCGACAATGGAAAGTTCCCAAGAGCTCATCCAATCGGGATGTCTATCGAATTATGACATTGGCAAGTTGAAGGAATTCTTCAGATGTCTCCTGCTCCTTCTCTCTCTCGCACTGCACATCACAGTCGTATCGAGACCATCAATCGAAGTCCTTTCTTCTCAACAAGAAAAAAAACCACACAAGCGCCCAAACTCTCGTTCTCCTCCACGTTCCACCACCAATTTCTTATTATGAACCCCGAGGCAAAAAATCCAGGGTGAAATCTACCTCGGAATCTCGAGCGGAATCTAATCACAGCGTCCGCCACGTGTGGGATCTCCCCAGTGGGCTGGAGCGCTGTCAGGCCGAAAGAATTTAATCTGTTTAGGGCGCAATCCCCCAACACGCCCCCATCGTCTTCAAGTGCAGGAGAAGTGGCAATTATACTCTTAAATTTGACCAGAAAGCCTGACAGTAATTAATCCGGGTCGCTTAAATTAAAAGGGCATTTTCATAGAAAAAGGGAGAAATAGGTTAAGAAGCCCCTGAGTTTTTCTCTCCCCCTACCCCTCCCACCCCCCCTGCAAAAACGGAAATGCCATTTATTTCAGAGCTGTTAATTGAACGAATTCCCAGGAGGAAACTTTGGAAAGAAAACAACTCGATTCTTTGCACATCGGCGTTTTCAATCAAAACACCGAAATGAAATGCTAACAGCGCGCGCGTTTTTTGTTTTACCCCCCTTTCCCCCCTCCTCCTCCCCCCATTCTCCTTCTACACTCAACCCCCCTACTTTCCAAGACTTTCTACGCACTTTCTAAGCGGCGCGGGCCACTTTGGCGGGTCGTGGTGGCTCCATGAGCCCCCTCGGCCTGCACCGCGAAAACGATTTATGACACGAACATCGCGCGGGCGATACGAGAAGCATGATCTGAGCATTAGCAATAATCATAAAGAAAACGGAATTATCCTTCTCGGCGCCGGATTTGTTTCAATTCGTCTCGCCCCGCGCCGTCGTTGTCTCCGCGATCTAAGCCCGGGCTGTGCTTGATGGACACGTTCGGCTCCGTGCTCGGCACATTATGATACGCATTATCTCGGCGGATGAAACGTACGCGAGAGGCTGAGGCGAGCCATCCATCGCCTTCGGCAAGAACGCAAGGAAAAAAAGAGAGAAAGGGGGACTCCGATTAGGCCGAATTACGCGCTAATGGCTCGCGATTAGGCGGTAATGCGGAGCCATTCCCAATTTCTAATTCCATTTAGCCCGTTCGTACACTCATTTCAGATGGCCCCGAGCGCGGGATCGGGACGAGGCGTCGATTTTCATGGGCCGGTACAAGCGGCCGCGTGAAGTGCGCGATTCCGGAGTCTCGAGAACGTCCGGCACCGCTCTCAAAGACATCGACGTCCATAGGGGGCGAATCGATCGATCTATAACGCTTGGATACAAATTTCATCGAAACAGGGTTGCCCTGGAAACACGACGCACGAGTCGCGTGCATTGTGACATCACAATAGCATATTGTCTACAGCTCCAGGTGAAATGATTCTTGGAAAAAGCAAATGCAGCAGTTGATTTTTTTCCCCCCCATTTCCAATTTAAGGTGTAAAAACGAATGGCAAAAAAGTACCTGTAGCATTTCCACAGCTCATCCTTGTCGTCAAAATCATCGCTAAGAAGTACGACGGAATTGCTTTAAGCAATCGGGACACTTGTCTCTGCCCTTTTTTGACTGATCTTTTCATGCTTGCACGGTTTTACAACTCTGCATTGCACCTGTAGGCATTCTTTGCGACACCCGAGCCGAGCTTGTAAAATCAATGCCTCGGCCCTCGGTCTAAAAGCTTTGAGATCAATTACCAAGCTCGTTAACAGGATAGAAGGCATAAATAACGAGATGCTTGCGAGGGCTCTCAGGAGGAAGTTTTTTTCCTTTTTCCAAACAAACCACCTGGCACGGCATAGGTGTCTTCGGTCTCGCCATGGGTTACGGGCTTATACAAAGGAACAGAGGAGAAATTTTTTGTGCATCGGTGTTAATTTCAAGGTGACCTCCTCAAAAAGCTAAGCACTAGCTATCTAGAGGGAGAATATTGCATTTCCCAACGCCTGCCAATTAACCTCTAACAGATTTGCGGATTTGCACACATTGGTGAAATTACGAGGGGTTCACACACTGCAAATCCAACAGCCAGATCTCACACGGCACAGAAGGTGTTTTTTTGACATCCAAACAGATATAATCCTTGGATACACAGCATTGATTTCACTTTTCCCCCTTTATGAAAGGCAGCAGCTGTTTTAAGCTTCTCTGTATTTACCGACAATATTTCAAAGCGGCAGATGCCACAGGTTTATTGCACGAGCACATAGGTGATGCTCATAAAAAGGTATGCATCTAATATCGTCATGAAAATATATAACCATTGACTCACTGACAAAAATGCTTATGCTTAGTACCTTCTAGGTAAGGTAGAAAGCTGAAATTCACATACTTCTGCAACTCAAAGCCAATGTCCCAGGAAAAATCACAAAACCATCAGAAAATGTCCATAAACAAAGATATCCGTGAATAAAAGTCAGCCGGTGCGGACTGTGTCTGCACACTGCAGATCACGTGACCTAAGACAATAGAGCTTCCACTGAAACTGGTTGCTAAACAATGGTAACAGGCACATCTTCTGCCTCTTATCTTATAACATTTTCCGTATTTCCATTAAACATTACGATAGCTGTAAACTTTTAAATAAAGAGCTCATTCAAATCACTAATTCTTGATTTACTCGAGTTATTTAGCCGTTTGCCAGAAGCTATAATTGCAAGTGATTCATGTGTCTATGTCTCTGATCTATGATGTGCTCAAGTATTGACATGTTTTAAATATTGCTAACTAGCAGAAGTACCCGGCATTGCCGGGCAGGGGAGGGGAGGGGAGGGGAACGGGGGGGAGGGGAGGGGAGGGGAATGGGGGGGAGGGGGAGAAGAGTGGGAGGGGGAGAGGGGATGGGGCGGGTGAGGGATGGAGGGGGTGGGAGGGGGGAGAGGGGGGAGGGGGGGAGGGGGGAGGGGAGGAGGGAGGGGGGAGGGGAGGGGGGAAGGGGGGGAGGTAAGGGGGGAGGGAGGGAGGGGGGGATGGGGAGGGTGAGGGATGGGAGGGGTGAGGGGGTGGGAGGGGGGGAGGGGGGGAGGGAGGGAGGGGGTGAGGGGAGGAGGGGAGGAAGGGGGAAGGGGGAGGGGGGAGGAGGGGAGAGGGAAGAGGGGGATGGGGAGGTGAGGATGGGAGGGGGAGGGTGGAGGGGGAGGGGGGGACCCGGCAAAAGTACCCGGCATGCTGGGTGGGGGAGGGGAGGGGAGGGGGAGGGGAGGAGGAGAGGGGCCGGAGGAGGAGGGGAGGGGGGAATGGGGAGGGGGGATGGGGAGGGTGAGGGATGGGAGGGTGAGGGATGGGAGGGGGAGGGGGAGGGGAGGGGGTGGGGAGGAGGGACCCGGCAGAAGTACCCGGCATTGCTGGGCGGGGGAGGGGAGGGAGGGGAGGGGAGGGGAGGGGAACGGGGGGGGAGGGGAGAAGAGGGGGGGAGGGGAGAAGGGTGGGGGAGGGGAGGGGGGAAAATGGAGGGGGAGGGGAGAAGGGGAGGGGGTAGGGTGGAGGGGAAGGGGGAGGGGAGGGGGACGGGGAAAGGGAGGGGGAGGGGGGAGGGGGAAAGGGTGGGGGAGGGGGGAAAATGGAGGGGGAGGGGGCAGGGGGAAAAGGGAGGGGGGGAGGGGGGAAGAGAAGGGAGGGGGGAGAGGGGAGATGGGGGAGGTAGGGTGGAGGGGGGTAGGGTGGAGGGGAAGGGAAGGGGGGGACGGAAAGGGGAGGAAGGGAGGGGAAGGGGGAGGGAAGGGGATGGCCAGTCAACAATGACGTTGCAGTTCTCATGGTCGGAGAGCAGCACAACAATCGGACATAGTCCTGCATATTCGCAACAGCATGAAGCGGATTTTGGAGACTCACCGATCCTGTGACGTCCTCCAGTACCGGCGTTGCCGGGCGGGGGAAGGGAGACCCGTACATTCCAACCCGTACATTCGCCCTCTCGACTCAAGCTCACTCGGACAAAGCCTCGCACAAATTACACCGTGAAGCCCAATGGTCATGTCTATGCCACAAATCATGGGCGCACTGAATTGAAAATATATAGAACGCTCATACTCCGTGAAAAGTGAAGCCGCCGTGTCGCCATCTTGGTCAGCACGACTCGACCAACTCGCTTCGCGGATCTCGTTTTGTGCGGCAATAAACTGCTCCAATCGGTTACGGAAGGGTTGTGGAAAGACGTTTCACAGCTGTTTCAAAGACATTTAATTCATATCGCACAAAATCGATACAAAACATGATCGCATAAAAGGTGAAAAAACGTTGTGACGTTGTCGACGGGATGGAACATCACGTGATCGCTCTGAGCGAAACGGCTCGACCAACTCGCTTCGCGGATCTCGTTTTGTGCGGGCAATAAACTGCTCCAATCGGTTACGGAAGGGTTGTGGGAAAGACGTTTCACAGCTGTTTCAAAGACATTTAATTCATATCGCACAAAATCGATACAAAACACGATAGCATTAAAGGTGAAAAAAGTTAATTACGTGTGACGTGTGACGGGATGGAACATCACGTGATCGCTCTGAGCGAATCAGTCTGGCGGCGGTAATGGAACATCACGTGATCGCTCTGAGCGAATCAGCGAGCTGCTCTGGAACCGGCTGCGATTAGCGGGTACTTCGCTGAAATGCGCTGAGGTAAATATGAATAAAAAATATGGATCGTCAAATATTTTGAGTTTGGCCATGTTCGTCCCAGGCTCAATGGCCATGTCTATGTCAAATATCAAGCACGTAAGCCTCTCCGTTTAGGAGTCTATCGGTAACATTACACACACACACACACACAAACACACACACACACACACACACACACACACACACACACACACACACACACAAACTGTGTTTTATATATATAGAAGATTACTAAGTAATCATTGTAATTTGCAATTTTTGAAATTACTATGTAATGTAGTAATGATAACACAATTGATGTATTGCAGATTTAATTATTGCAACCTTGTGCTCTTAAATATAAAGCTCTCTCATAATCCACATCATCATCTATCTATAATTCCAGTAATCTCTGTGTGTTTGTTTGTACGTTTGTACGTTTGTACGTTTGTCTGTGACCACTGTTTCTCGACAACTACCGGTCCGATATACTTGAAACTTGCCAGGTATATTGCTGGGGACCCGAGGATGTGCCTTTTCAAGGTTTGAAATTAATCGGACAAGTACTTACCGAGCTATGGCGATTTAGCCGTTCGCCGTTCGCTTTGGCGTTGCGAATGGACCAAACCATTGCATGTAAATAGAGGGGGGGGGGGTTCTGTGGTCGTTGCGAATGGACCAAACCATTCATGTAAATAGAGGGGGGGGGTTCTGTGGTCGTTACTGCCACGTGGTTTCAAAGTTTTTTTTTGTTGTTGTTGTTTGCACGCATGTTTTTTTGCACCCACGTACGGGCACGCCCTAGGATGTTTACACACACACACCCCTACACAAATTTTTTTTTTTTTTTTTTTTTTGGCAAGGAACGGGCACCCACGTACGGGCATGTCCTAGCTTATATATAGTACGGGCATGCCCTAGTATCTATAAAGCTTATATTCATTATGTCTGCACATACGATGCACCAGAGTAGTTGCTTACAATGTCAAAGCATGCCCCCACTGGTATACATATACGTGTGTGTGTGTGTGTGTGTGTGTGTGCGTGTGTGTGTGTGTGTGTGTGTGTATATATGTATATATTGTTGCGGATATGAGGACTGTATTTTTTTGATTGTGTGCTTTATTATTATTATTATTGTTTATTCTGCGCCCCCTGCCTCTGGAGCTGTGTAAAGGTGAAAGGGCATCCCATAATTAGTCCACAAGCATACACGTCAGCCAATAATAGAATACCCCTGTTCGATAGTTATATCTTATTCTGTGTTTTAGGGTAAGGCTGTGTCTCCCATTAATTGAAGTACTCCATTGCACCAGTGAAAGAGAATAGATCCCCTTTCATTCCCATCCCCAAAATCTCCATTTCCTTTCGCAACCCCTTTCGTCATTGCCAAGCCTCGATTGCCAATTACATCCCCTCCAAAACCACCATTGAACATGTGCTCGGGTCGGGGAAGAGGGGCGTGCCCGCCCGTCGTCATCAAGGGCGGAGCCAGAGGGCGCGTGACCAACCAGGGCCGAGGTGAGCACACCGATGGGCGTGTCCTAAAGGCCGGCGGCTTGATCGCCGGAGGCGCTATAAAGGCGCGCGCGCAAGAAGCGTGAAGTCGTCGGTGGTGAGGAGTGAGTGGACCAAGAGAGAGAAAGAGTGGTTGGACCAAGAAAGAGAAAGAGTGGTTGGACCAAGAGAGAAAGAGTGGTTGGACAGGGAGACGTGCAAGAGTGTTGTTGAGTTGAGGGTTTGGACCAGACGAGTCAGACGAGTCCTGGCAAAGCAAGCGGCGGCCACAGCAGCAACAACACCCAACAGCCGCTTGGGGCCTGGACGGCGGTTTTGAGCAGGGCCGCGAAGGAACGGCGGCTGCTAAACGCGCCGATCGTGCTGCAGGACCCCCTTGGACCTTCCTGTCCCTCCAGCCATCCACCTCCTGCCTTTCCACCCTTCTTGTGTACGTGAGTTTGTTCTGTGTGTCTTGTCCCTGGGTATTTAATTAAGTCTGTATAAGCTAGTATTTGCACTGTGTCACCTGCGTCTTATGTGTTGTAAATAAACGTGACTGCTGTCTTTTTGCTTGTGTGTATAATAAATCCAATTACTCTTCTGTCCGTCTTCTCGTCTTATTCCTTTTCCTCTTTGCATTTCGTCGTTTTAGTCTTTTCCAGATTGGGCAGCTGCGGTGCGATACGGCCAAAGTTCTGGGTGAATCGGGTGAGTCGGGGAACAACTGTTCGGTCGCGGAGCCTTCGCTCGGCAAACAACATCCTAAACCGCGATCAGTAACAATTGGTGTCGAGGAGTGGGATACGAGGCCCGAAGCGCGCTTAACGCGCTCAAAATTACGAGCTGCTGAAAAATTGTGTTTTAAAGAAATAAAACCCGAATTTTGAAATCGCGCCATGGCTGGTCAAGGCGATCGGATGCCGGTGGGTGAGCTAGAGATAGACGGGGTGGAATCGATCCAGGACCTCGGGGAAATGTATGTGGAGGAAGGAGAGGAGGAGAACATTGGCGATGTGGTTGAGGGGGTATCAGGCGCACAAAATGGCGCTCTCGCGCACGTGGTTGAGGGGGCCACGGCCGCGGAACCAATGAGCGCGGTCCAAATGCAAGCCTTCATGGCCCAATTCATGGTGGAAATGCAGAAAAAAAACGACAGTATGGAACAAATGGAAGACAGAAGGAGGGCTGACAGTGAGAAAATGGAAAGCAGAATGATGGGGGCAATGAGGGACGAAGCGAGGGCTCAGAGTGAGCAATTGGGGGTAATGAGGGATGAAGCGAGGGCTCAGAGTGAGCAATTGGGGGTAATGAGGGACGAAGCGAGGGGTACCGGTGAGGGATTAGACAAGAAATTTGAGGGGTTAGACAACGGGATAAAAGAGGTAAAGAATGGGTTAACGGGGGTGGAAAATAGAATGGCTGCCCAGGAGAATCAGTTAGAGGGGGTAAAAAATGGGTTAATGGGGTTAGAAAATAGGATGGAGGACAAATTGCGGGAAATAGGGGAACAATCTGCCCGGGAAATCAAACGAATGGGGAACCAGATAGAGGAGGTGCAAATCGGGTTAGAAAGTAAACTGGATGCTCAGAGGGATGAATTGGGACAGATGAGGGTGGCATCTACAAAAGAGATGGAGGAGATGAAAGAGGGGATACGACGAGGTGTGGGTGAGGAGGTTTCGGGGCTACGCGAGGAGGTAAAGCGAGGTGAGAAGCGTATGGAGAAAGAGGTGAGAAATAATAGGGCTAGGTTACAGGGGGGAATAGAGGGTCTGACGAAGGGAGTAGAACAGCTGACAGTCGGACAAAGGGAACTAGCGGACCAAGTGGAAAAGAACACTGCAATCATCGGGGGTTTAAAAGCGACACAAAAGGACATTAAAAACGAATTAATAGCAACACAAAAGGAATGTCAGATGGTACATGAGGAGCTAACAATGAGGTTGGACGAGGTGACAGAGGTAATGGAGACAAAGGACCGGCAGGTGAGGAAGCACATAGAGACGGTCACGGTAGCCTTAGAGGACGAAATTGAGGAGACGCACCGGGAAATAAAAGAGGTGAAGCAAAAATTAGAGGAAGTGGAAGAGGGGGTGAGTGAAATTAAGAAGAGACGGAGGGAAACTAAGAGGGAGATAAAGGAGGAAGTCATGGAATATGTACAAGGTCTGTGTTCAAATCATGATGAGGTTCTCACTAACCAAATAAAAAGTTTGCAGGTGGCAGAGGAGGTGCGACGACGAGGTACGGAGGTGAGTGGCAATGTATATGATGTGAGGGGAGAGTCAGTCGGCTTGGGGGGTGGTGTAGACCCGGGTGTTCGTGAGAGGCCGTTGGTGAAGTGTGTGACAGGTCAGGTGTGCGAAAAAAGAGGTGTGCGAGAATGTCCGACCATGGGGTGTGTGAGGAAAAAGTGCGCGCCGACCAGGAAGTGTGCTGTCGAGAGTGAGTCGGTCGTAGCGCGTGTGCGACGGAGTACATGGAAGCGCGGTGTGGTGAGTGTTACGGGGGAAGTAACGAGAGAGTGTACACCTGTGGTGAGTGTTACAGAGGAAGTAACAAGGGAGTGTACACCTGTGGTGAGTGTTACAGAGGAAGTAACGAGAGAGTGTACACCTGTGGTGAGTGTTACAGAGGATGTAATGAGAAAGTGTACGCCTGTGGTGAGTGTTACAGAGGGTGTAACGGGAGAGTGTGCGCAAGAGTGTGCGCGAGAAAGGTGTGTAACGGACAGGGGCATGAGGAAAGAGTGCGCTGTCGAGAGTAAGGGTGGGTGCGCTGTCAAGAATGGAGGTGAAAGTAGTGAGAGTGACACGGAGCGTGAGTTGGTTGTGACAGGTGAGCGAGGATGTACACCTGGAATGGAAGGATGCACACCTGGAATGGTAGAGCGTGTGTGGGAATGCACACTTGAGTTGGTCGTGAGGCACGTGGTTGGGTGTGCGAGTGAAAGCACACCTGTGATGGTCACAGAGGAGGTGACTGAGGAAGGGGCGTGAAGAGGTGTGTTGGTGAGGTGTGCGAGCGACGAATGTGTGCCAAGGTGTTCGGTGGTCAGGTGTGTGACCAAGTCGGTGAGCGGAATGAGTGTACCGAGGTGTGTAAGGAAAGGTACGAGGAGCATGGGAACAGCTGGAGGTAGTAGCAAGAAAGGGTTAGCGTATGCGTGTAAGCATGCAGGTGAGGCATCGACGGTAACCGGGTTAGCGGTTAGAGTGACTTTTAGCCGAATCGGGCCCTCGGTGCGTGCCAGGCTTCGCGGTCCGCGAGAACCAGCGGGGATCCGAGCCACGGCGGGTTCGAAAGGACCGCCGTACGCGATCCACGCTGGGCCTCGCTTGGAACGGCCGCGTCCGGGCTCCACTAGGCGGAGCGGGCAGCCCGATAGGAAGGGTCGTCATGGCGACCACTTTTTATTGAGATGTTCCGGCCGGTCGAGATCGGGACATTGGATGGCTCCACGCCGAGGTGGTGCGTGGGATCTCGGCCCGGGTAAGCCCCCGTCCCTGCCCCGAATGCGGGACGTATCCAGCCGCTGGCACAAAACAACCCGCATTCATTGCTCGGCTGTACGAAGCCGAGCTTTAGAAAGGAATTGGCGCACCGAGAGGATCTAATAAGTAGACGGGTGATGAGGGTAGTGTTTTGGACCCAAAATTAGAAAAAGGCAAAATTTGATGATTAGCAGTAAATGACAAATTTTTGATTTGTTGGATTTGGACGAGCGAAATTGATAGTAGGACCTCCCCGATGTGGTGGGATGGCAAATCCACCATCCCTCACAGCGGGGGGCAAAGGAGCACTAGCTTATGGGGTTTATGGCAGTGAAAACTAGCCCGGGTGGGTTAGGATATTGTGTGTAGGGATCTAGCGAAGATGACATTAGGTGACGTTAAGGTTAGTTAGTGACAAGGATACCTGTAGTGGGGACGCAGGTAGAGTAGAGTGGATGGTAATGACGTGGGAGCGCAATAGTTTAAAGGGACGACTGGAAAGCGCAAGTTTCAGAGGGGAGTAGTTAGCTGAGATGATGCCGTGTGTTTGAAGATTGAACAGGTGTGATTGAACAGGTGTGATTGCACAGGTGTGCAACTGAACAGGTGTGTGGAGCAGTGTATGAGTGAGTGATGGTGATGTGTGTTGTGTTGACCAACTGGTCCAGGAAGAGGAGGAGGGTGCAGGTGGCACCAGGTATGATTGCACAGGTGTGCAACGACAGGTGAATGGAGGACAGGTGTATGGAATAAATGGTATGGAGTATTGGAATGGATGGTCGTGGAGTGAGTATGGTGGAAATTGTGGAGTGGAGTGGATGGTGCGAAGGTGTGAATGGGGGAAGAGTGGACCCCCATCACGGATACCCGGGGCGGGTAGTGTAAGTGTTAGGTAGAGGGTATAGGTAAATTGTGGTTGGATATTGGCATCTGTGGTGCGGGTGAAAGAATGGTCTTTGGATGGGTGCATTAGTGTTGTGGAAATGGCTGGGCGTGTAGCCTGTTAGTGTGTGTAGTTGGTTTGGGCACTCCACCACTGTGAGGATGTCGGCCAGGTGAGGCCGCAGGTGGGCTCTGGGAGCCGGTAGTTGTTGTGGATGGGGCCCGAGGATCCGGAGGACGGACCCGGGTAGCCCAGTGCCAGAGGGCACCAAGGGGTGACAGAACCAGGAGGGGTCTTCCCCAGTTAGTTAGGTTAGGGTGAGGAGCTAGGTAAGCTCGGGTGGCAACTACAGTGGTGGAGGTGTGCAGGTGGGTAGACCTGCTGGGAGAGCTACACGTCACAGCCCAGAAATTGTGCAAGGGCACCGGGAGATGAATCGGGGGAGTGAGACCCCAAATTGAGAAGCACCACAGTTTGGTCAATGGGAATTGGTTTTTAGAACCCATAGTGTAAGTTGGCCAATGTATTGGCGGGGAAAGACCCCGGGTAGTGTAAAGTGTGTTAATGTCATTTAGAAAGTAGTTAGGATGAAGTCTCCTCGCACCATCTGCATCCACTCACCTGAAATGACGTACCTCCACACCATGCCATGTTTTGTTATTTTATTGTGCAGATGTTTGGAATGTGAGACGCATCATGACGTGGGTGTGACATTGTGCTTGATGTTCCATCTCTTCCTCCTTATGAGGATTGATGACGAATTGGGTGATGGCAAATTTTGGATAGAGGGATTGTGGTGACGAATTTGGTATAGAGGAAATATGGGGAAGACGTGACAGTAGTGACGAATTTGTAAATGGGTAGATTTTGTAAATATGGGGTAAGGGCAAGGGTAGTGTAGGTGACAGGGGGGTGACGTACGGTAGGGACGAGCTTTCTCACTTCGCCCTCCGTACGCATTTCGCCTTACATTGCCTTATTGATGTGTACCCTTGTGACCTTACCCCTCGCTCAATTGTCTCTTTTGTCTCCCACATGACCTGTGCGCCATTGGGTGCAGAGGGGAGCGTGCGTGAGTCCTCCATTGTGCACCCGGAATTCCCAGAACCAGCTGTCTGCATCGATGCACCACATTATGGACCACATGTCTGTGGCCGAGCACCACTTATGGACCCCATGGGTTGGGGCAAGGCCCCTCTGCTGGAACCGGCCATGAGGGCCCGAAATCTTGCTGGCGGACCTTGGCCACAGGGCACCGATGCCCCACAGGTGAACCACACTAGTCGGCCCTGTGGGCCATAAATAAAATCAAATAAAAAGGACACATTGGGTGCATTTTTCAGTTCAAATAGGCCGCCAGTAAGAAAATGAAAGAATGACAACATCTGGAAGAACAAATAATAATAACCAGCAGAGGGAGCCGAAGAGCAAGAGACCACCTGCAGGGTTAGGGGTTGTTGATTTTATTTTGATTGAACATTGATGAACAATGGTGACTGCACCGATTGGTGCTTGGGTGTGTATTGGTGCGTTTTTGGGTGCGTTCATGGTGCATTGATGCAGAGCAGACTGTCTCCCCCCCAGAAAGAACAATCACAGGTCCTGGGTTAGTCTTGTAAATAAAAATAGCGTCATTGTAAATAATGCTCCCCACCGTCAGTGTGTAGTTTGAAGACCATTCCGCAATTCGGTTAACTGTGGGCGTAAGTCTGTTAGGCAGGGTGCAATGGAGCAGCGGGACACATTTATTTATGTTTTAAAACTGTCTTACTCAGGGTCAGGTTAAAAGTAGAGGGAACTACACCTACGTGTCACACTAAATAAAATTTGTAGGCCCGGGACGTGCCTAAGAGGAGGAGGGTGCAGTGTTGCGGATATGAGGACTGTATTTTTTTGATTGTGTGCTTTATTACTATTATTATTGTTTATTCTGCGCCCCCTGCCTCTGGAGCTGTGTAAAGGTGAAAGGGCATCCCATAATTAGTCCACAAGCATACACGTCAGCCAATAATAGAATGCCCCTGTTCGATAGTTATATCTTATTCTGTGTTTTAGGGTAAGGCTGTGTCTCCCATTAATTGAAGTACTCCATTGCACCAGTGAAAGAGAATAGATCCCCTTTCATTCCCATCCCCAAAATCTCCATTTCCTTTCACAACCCCTTTCGTCATTGCCAAGCCTCGATTGCCAATTACATCCCCTCCAAAACCACCATTGAACATGTGCCCAGGTCGGGGAAGAGGGGCGTGCCCTCCCGTCGTCATCAAGGGCGGAGCCAGAGGGTCGCGTGACCAACCAGGGCCGAGGTGAGCACACCGATGGGCGTGTCCTAAAGGCCGGCGGCTTGATCGCCGGAGGCGCTATAAAGGCGTGCGCACAAGAAGCGTGAAGTCGTCGGTGGTGAGGAGTGAGTGGACCAAGAGAGAGAAAGAGTGGTTGGACCAAGAAAGAGAAAGAGTGGTTGGACCAAGAGAGAAAGAGTGGTTGGACAGGGAGACGTGCAAGAGTGTTGTTGAGTTGAGGGTTTGGACCAGATGAGTCAGACGAGTCCTGGCAAAGCAAGCGGCGGCCACAGCAGCAACAACACCCAACAGCCGCTTGGGGCCTGGACGGCGGTTTTGAGCAGGGCCGCGAAGGAACGGCGGCTGCTAAACGTGCCGATCGTGCTGCAGGACCCCCTTGGACCTTCCTCTCCCTCCAGCCATCCACCTCCTGCCTTTCCACCCTTCTTGTGTACGTGAGTTTGTTCTGTGTGTCTTGTCCCTGGGTATTTAATTAAGTCTGTATAAGCTAGTATTTGCACTGTGTCACCTGCGTCTTATGTGTTGTAAATAAACGTGACTGCTGTCTTTTTGCTTGTGTGTATAATAAATCCAATTACTCTTCTGTCCGTCTTCTCGTCTTATTCCTTTTCCTCTTTGCATTTCGTCGTTTTAGTCTTTTCCAGATTGGGCAGCTGCGGTGCGATACGGCCAAAGTTCTGTGTGAATCGGGTGAGTCGGGGAACAACTGTTCAGTCGCGGAGCCTTCGCTCGGCAAACAACATCCTAAACCGCGATGAGTAACAATATGTATATTTATATATACAGTGGAACCTTGACTTACGAGTTTAATTCGTTCTGTGACCGAGCTCGTAACTCAAATTGCTCGTTTCTCAAATCAAATTTCCCCATTAAAATGCATTGAAATGCTATTAATCCGTTCCAGCCCGCCAAAAACCACACCAATTTTTTTTAAAATATACAGTATATATAAAAATATCTCGCGCTTTATATTTCACCTGTATGCAGCATACAAGTTGGCAGGATGGCCTGGACTGGAGGTACGCACACTTGACTCTAAAGTCTAAGCTGTCCAGCCTGGATTTGAATCCCGACCCAGCTGTAACCTGTCATGGGTGAATCACAGGCAGGGTGATTCATCAATGTGTGTACCGCTAAACTGGGCGCCCCGTTTGCGTCCCATTAGTTGTTGGATGTTAAGGATCTCACCGTGTTTTCCACAAAGAGAAGGCGAGCTATCGCCGGCACTCTGAACAAGTTGTGGCCTGGCATGCTCTTCTCCTCTGCCGTTATATACGTACTCCTCGGCACCTCGCTCATGTTTTTCGACGATTGCGTGTTTTATATCCAAGCACAAGTTTTATATAAAACACGACGATTGCGTGTTTTATATCCACAAGTTGTGGCCTGGCATGCTCTTCTCCTCTGCCGTTATATACGTCCTCCTCGGCACCTCGCTCATGTTTTTCGACGATTGCGTGTTTTATATCCAAGCACAAGTTTTATATAAAACACGACGATTGCGTGTTTTATATCCACAAGTTGTGGCCTGGCATGCTCTTCTCCTCTGCCATTATATACGTCCTCCTCGACACCTCGCTCATGTTTTTCGACGATTGCGTGTTTTATATCCAAGCACATCATCCTCTTCTTCTTCTCAGTACCGTGTTTTCCACAAAGAGAAGGCGAGCTATCGCCGGCACTCTGAACAAGTTGACGGCAGAGATACTGTACTTGCACGGCAAGATAACCACGTGACCGGAACCCACCTGGCGGCGTAAACTCAAAATAACCAACATGCGAAAACAAAAATGCAGCGCTATACGTCAGAGATACTGTACTTGCACGGCAAGATAACCACGTGACCAGAACCCACCTGGCGGCGTAAACTCAAAATAACCAACATGCGAAAACAAAAATGCAGCGCTATACGACAGAGATACTGTACTTGCACGGCAAGATAACCACGTGACCGGGTGGCGAAAGCTCGTAACTCAGATCTCGGCTCGCATCTCAAAGCAATAAACCGCCCGAGCGACGGCTCGTATCTCGAAAAACTCGTAAGTTGGGGCACTCGTAAGTCAAGGTTCCACTGTATATGAATTTTGGGGTAGAGTGATATATAGATCAGGTAGATCTGTGTTGGTATCATGCTCTGATTATCGTGATAGGGAACCCCACATGTAATAAGTTTGTTTAGGCGGGTTGTTCGCATAAGTGTATCTTTGTGGACATACATGGATGGCCTCATGTTAACTAGAGTAGGGATTATGCTAATTCCCCTGTGTTTGAGACCTGTGATTTATCCATTGTCCCGTATGGCAACGCACATAGACACTAGGCAGGCCCATTAGTTACAACACACACACTAATTAAATCCCCCCTCACCCCCCTCCCCCCCCCCCCCTCCACAATAAAACTCACCGGAAGAACAGGCAGGAAGCGCCCACGCATTGCGCCGGCATGGTGATGAACCATTGTTCAGGCTGAGGCCATGCACACCTCACAATGGATTGGTTGAGGGTTGATGGGGAGATCACACCATTGGGCCAGGTGTCGACCAATGGGAAGGCCAGAGTAAGGAAGGACTTGTGATACACCAAGGGGCAGAGCAAAGAGCGACCCGCTGATTGGTAGGAAGAAGCGACAAACTGATTCGCCACCGAACCGATGGCATGAGGGAGAGGTGACGCGGCCATTGGTGGAGAACTGAGCCTGTGATGTTGGCCAGCAGGGATTGGCAGAGAGAGAGAGAGAGTGAGAGAGAGCGAGCGAGAGAGAGCGAGCGAGAGAGAGCGAGCGAGAGAGAGCGAGCGAGCTGACGCCACGAGACGGCCAATAAAAGAACTGGCTGGCCGGCATTTTTCCCCTCTCGTTTTTGGATCCCTTGGTGCCTGGACCTCGATCGCTCCTGCCCACACAATTCCTCTATTCAAACATCTTGCCCTCACACCTTCTTTCACCCTCGATCCTCTCTCCCTTCTGATCCGAACGTTGGGTGCATCACAGTTCCGTGCCGAATCCGTGAGGACATTGCACGGCGGAACAAGCGGGCTGCACGCTCGTTCGCTTCGTGCAGTGAGGCCTGGCAGAGTGCGAACAAGGGCACGTCGAGGCCTGGTTCCCGCCAATGCACCGGACGACTTCCGCAGACCCTGGCGAGACCCTCACAAGCTGATCAGAGCTAAGTGCATGATCAATCATACAGTTATTTTCAGCTAAATATTCCCTTGTGTGTTTTATGCGTCTGGTGTGGGAGCGCTCCAAGTAGGACATTAATTATCGCGTGTTTTATTTTGTACTAGCCGAATGCACCCGGCATTGCCCGGGTTCTTTTAAAATGAATTTACTACCATAATTCAGCTTTTACTCACGGCCGTAGAAGATTGACGACTACAATTCAGCTCAGCTTTTAATTGTGAAATGGGCCCCGCCCCACCGAGGTGGGCCTCGACTGGCCTCGCCACCAAGCCTATAACCTTCCCGTGGCCCGTCCTGACATTTTTCGTTCTTTTTGAATGAATTTACTATGATAATGCAGCTTTTACTAGCTGCCGGAGAAGATTGACTACGATAATTCAGCTCAGCTTTTAATTGCGAAATGGGCCCAGCCCCACCAAGGTGGGCCTCGACTGGCCTCGCCACCTAGCCTATAACAGTAGTGTATATATGTTGCTTCTTGCTTCTTTATCCCTGGTGTTGGGCTAGCGGCTAGGGTGCCGGCTTAGGATCCTAGGATCCTGGGTTCGAATCTCTGTCGATCGCCGAATTAATGCCAGGGGGGTTGACTCAGCCTGTCATCCTTCCGAGGTCGGCTAATTGAGTACCAGTTCACTGGTAATTCCCTGTTTGTCGTTGAAGGCGGCAAAAAGGGTTGGCGTCAGGAAGGGCATCCGGCCGTAAAACATTGCTTCAAAAAGGGGACCAAAAAACAACAACTACCACGGTCCCCGAAAAGGCCAACCCCCGCTTTGCGGGGGAAAATGGCCTCTAAACGGTGGTTTTATATATGTTGCTTCTGGGACACTCTCATTTTCCCATTGACTTACATGTTAATTTTCCTCTTAACCTCATTGCCCATTAACACCTCTATTTCTCCCACCCTAATCTTTATGAACCTTTTGTCTATAGTACCTATCCTTAATGTTGTTCATTAGACCACTCAAACACTACAAATATTTGTTTTCCCTTATAGACCTATAATCCTTCTTCTACATATCATCTGGCAGATTATATTTGACCCACTCAAACATCGACCCATTCACTTACATGTTAATTTTCCTCTCACCTCTTTACGAACCTTTTAGCCTTTTGACACCTATATTTAATGTTGTACATTAGACCACTCAAACAATGATTCCCCCTTGGTCTTATGGTACTCTTACTATCAATGATCCCGAGTAGACCACTCAAACATTGATCCTACAAATATTTGTTTATGCGTGGGCAATAATTTAATTATCTTGCCACTCCCTTCACCATCTAATATATTAACAAACAAGTACAAAAAGTTTTAATTAAAACAAAAGCCGCGTCGATGTTACACAATGCCTAGATGCAGCTGTGCCTATAACGTCGATGTTATAGGCACAGGACATTCCTATTGATTCGATTACTTGATGTTATTTTTGTGCAAAGTGAAAATATATCTCGGCAATTTCCCGTGTGGCGACGAATTTTTAATATATCTCGGCATTTTCCCGTCTGTTATTTCAGGCGGTGTATGACTGACCATGCCGCGATTAAAAAAATATATATCTCGGCAATTTCCCGTGTGTGGCGACACGTGAACGAAGCTATGCTCCTCTCTCCACATTATTGTGATGACGTATAAATTAAATATTTCATCGTGACGATTGTCATCAAATGGACGAATTTTTAATATATCTCGGCATTTTCCCGTCTGTTATTTCGGGCGGTGTATGACTGACCATGCCGCGATTTAAACAAAATATATATATCTCGGCATTTTCCCGTCTGTTATTTCGGGCGGTGTATAACTGACCATGCCGCGATTTAAAAATATATATATCTCAATGGACTTGAAGTTACAGGCCTTTGAGAATTCATTTCGTTCTATAAAGGGCAACTTTCATCGGATTTTCTTCCCGTTTTTTTTCAACCGAGTCTAAAACTATGTTAGCGACTGTGAAAAATGAAATGATATATCGAATTTGATTTGAAATAAAACTGTGTGAGAGAGGAAGACACCACGGGCCTACAAAACAGGCCTCAAAGCTATGCGAGTTAATAAAATGATGGATATTTGTTTATATGAAGCCTCTCCCACAATGGGTGGAGCTATGGTTCCCAGAATGGGTGGAGCTTTGAGGTTTTGTCTTCTCTGCAAGAACAAGAACAAGAAGAACAACAACAACAACAGCAGAGGGCACTCTATTAGCAGCGTCTGCGATGCGGCTAAAAAGATGTTTGAGTTTGGTTCTTTATTAAGATATTTTAACTGAGTTAAGATAAAATGATAAACCTCCCTCAATGTTCTTGTTTGAGCGCCTCCAGTGCCACACACTTTTTGGTCGGCTCTGCCCACTTTTTGTTAAGCTCCGCCCACTTTTGTGTTAAGCCACGCCCACTTTTTACCACACCCACCCATTTTTGTTAAGCCACGCCCACTTTTTGCTACGCCCCGCCCACTTTTGCTAAGCCCCACCCGTTTTGCTAAGCCCCACCCGCTTTATAAACTCTGCCATTGTATCATTTTCAGTTAAGACATTACATCATTTTCAGGGAATTTTCATCACATCATTTCCAGTTAAGACATGCCCAGGGAATTTCCACAGGAATTGACACACCCAGTCCTTTTAAAAGGCACCGACCACACAGGCTTTTCAAACACGCTTTCTGCTTCACTTGAGAATGGACTACTATGCCGAAATGGAATGGGATAACTTTGCTATTCCTTGGAGTCCTACTACCTGTGTAGAACTCCACCTTCAGATTGATGAACTGGACTCAAACCTCTTATCAATGGAGGTAAGTTTGTTTATTTATTTATTTAATTATTTATTAAAAAATTTTATTTATTTTTTAGATGAGACTCGTGTAAGAGTTTAAAAAGTTTATTTTAATATTCATAGAGCTTGATTTATACAAATAAAAATATTGAATTAAATTAATACATTGTTATTTTCTTTCACAGGAAATTGTATCTGAGATACGAAATGAAAATTCTGCTTTTAACACAACTTGGGATGAAGTTATTTTTTTGTTTGAAGACATTTTGAACAACCAAGACCCACAGAACGAGTTCTACCTTGATGACCCAGCCAAAGAGTTATACCTTGGAGATCCACAAAATCCTGAAAAAGAGTTCTACCATGATGATACTTATTGTGAGTTATCAAAACAAAACCCACTGAACAAGTTCTACCTTGATGAGCCAGAATACATGTCATACATTGGAGACCCACAAATTTCTGAAAATTGGGAAAGGGGAGTTCTCCCTGATGGTCCGCAGTTATACTATGTGAGACACATCATAGAAACCCTAAAAAATTGGGAAACGGGAATTCTCCCTGATGGTCCGCAGTTATACTATGTGAGACACATCACAGAAACCCTAAAAAATTGGGCAAGGAGAGTTCTCCCTGATGGTCCGCAGTTATACTATGTGAGACACATCACAGAAACCCTAAAAAATTGGGAAACGGGAATTCTCCCTGATGGTCCGCAGTTATACTATGTGAGACACATCACAGAAACCCTAAAAAATTGGGCAAGGAGAGTTCTCCCTGATGGTCCGCAGTTATACTATGTGAGACACATCATAGAAACCCTAAAAAATTGGGAAACGGGAATTCTCCCTGATGGTCCGCAGTTATACTATGTGAGACACATCATAGAAACCCTAAAAAATTGGGAAAGGGAAGTTTTCCCTGATGGTCCGCAGTTATACTATGTGAGACTTATCACGGAAACCCCCAATATTTCTGAAAATTGTGGTTCTACCTTGGAGACTTGGAAAGATGGTTATATTTTTGGAGGCTCGGAATGGGGGTTTTGTTTTGATGACTCGGAATGTGATACCTATCTTGGAGGCTCAACAGGAATGTGGTTATACCTTGGGAACTTGGAAAGTTGGTTTTATTTTGGAGACTCTACCTGTGGGGTCCATCTTGGAGACTCTTTGGATTCTAAAGCAATGAACAATGTTCTTTGTTTAATGACGCTTGATTTAAGCAATATCAAGAAAGTTCGAGGAAGAAAATGGTGGAAAATTCTTTCTTCCCATTTCTACTTCTTCAAACTTGAAAGCCTTGAAAGACAGAATTGGCAGAAGAGGAAAAAAAAAAAAGAAATACGTATTTAAAAAAAGAAGAAAAAAAAGATTATGTTAGGGTTAGGGTGGGATTTTGAATGTGAGGGTTAGGGATGGGGTTGGGTTAAGGATGGGGTTGGGTTAGGGTGGGATTTTGAATGTGAGAGTTAGGGTTGGGGTTGGGTTAGGGATGGGGTTGGGTTAGGGTTGGGATTTTGAATGTGAGGGTTAGGGATGGGTTGGGTTAGGGATGGGGTTGGGTTAGGGTTGGGATTTTGAATGTGAGGGTTAGGGATGGGTTGGGTTAGGGAAGGGGTTGGGTTAGGGATGGGTTGGGTTAAGGATGGGGTTGGGTTAGGGATGGGGTTGGGTTAGGGATGGGGTTGGGTTAGGGATGGGGTTGGGTTAGGGTTTGTATATTATTATGACTCACTCACACATACACACACACAAAAGTTAAGCCCCAACTGAAAAGTTGTGGGATTCTGTGTTTGGGGTTCACAGATTTAAAAACGTATCCCCATTATACACACACACAAAAGTTAAGCCCCAACTAAAAAGTTGTGGGATTCTGTGTTTGGGGTTCACAGATTTAAAAACGTATCCCCATTATACACACACACAAAAGTTAAGCCCCAACTAAAAAGTTGTGGGATTCTGTGTTTGGGGTTCACAGATTTAAAAACGTATCCCCATTATACACACACAAAAGTTAAGCCCCAACTAAAAAGTTGTGGGATTCTGTGTTTGGGGTTCACAGATTTAAAAACGTATCCCCATTATACACACACACAAAAGTTAAGCCCCAACTAAAAAGTTGTGGGATTCTGTGTTTGGGGTTCACAGATTTAAAAACGTATCCCCATTATACACACACAAAAGTTAAGCCCCAACTAAAAAGTTGTGGGATTCTGTGTTTGGGGTTCACAGTTTTAAAAACGTATCCCCATTACATTTTATTTATTTATTTATTATTTTCAAGGGTATTATCTGCTTACTTGTGTTTTTTGTAATTCTTGCGAGTAAAATGAACCCAAGATTTCTTCTCCATTTAAATCATATAATTTGTAGGTCCAAGGGACTGTATCCATTACATCAATGATTTTAAATAATTCATGAGTCCATTTTTGTGTATAACCTTTCTCAAAATGACTTTTCCATTTGTATATTCTTACAATATCACCAACTTTAAACTTGGGCTTTCTCAAATTAATCTCCTTTTCATATTCTAATTTTGTAAATGTTTCCGATGGTTTTGATTTTGTTGATGAATGAACTGTATTATTGTAATTATCTACAATATCCTGAATTAAATACACCCATTTTTGAGAACCGAGTTGTGTGAATTTTTTATATAGTCTCTCTTTCAAAGTACGATTAAAACGCTCAATAACAACTGCTTTTCCTTCATTAAAGGTGCTGTATAATTTAATACTCTCCCCCTTAAGAAATTTCATAAATATTTTGTTATAGAACTCTGTTCCCTCATCAGTCCATAACTTCTTTGGTTTCCTTTTATCCCGATCAAATATTAGCTTAAAGGCTAACATTAAAGTATCACCCCTTTTATTTTTTAAAGGGACAACCCAGGCAAATCTACTCCTCAAATCAATAACGGTTAAAGCATACCTGTATCCCCTGTCATTATTCAATTCAATTAAATCAGCGGACCATATGTGGTCGGTGTATTTAGAATAAACTTTCCTTCTTTTAAACTTTGTGATTATAGGTTTATGTAATTCATTAGCCAAAAGCTCCTCAGTCTTGATAACATCATTGGAGTTTCATAGTTTTTTGGGAAATAACCAAGACCAAGTTTCAATTTAGCACTTATCATTTTTTTCACAATAAACCTATCAACTTTCTCTCTCAATGTAGGATTTCGTATCAAGGACAAATTATACAACATTTCTCTGTCTGCTTCATGTTTTTCATCCAATGTAGTGGTATTCCCATAAGCAATATCATGCTTCATACACACTTCATCAACCCTATTTATCGGCTTGGACCAAGGTTTAGGATTGTCAGCCTCATCTAATCTTTTATCCAGGTTTGTTCCAGAACCACAGAAAGAATATCCAGGTAGATGTAGTTCCCCAGGAATTCCAGTTGTTGTAAATTTACTTCCTGACAGAAACTTTTGTATGTCTCCTCCACTTTTAGGAGAGATGAATTGGCACTTTTTAGAGCCACACACTTCACATATTCCTTTTTGATAAACTCTATTATTTTTAGCTTTAACATGAGATATTTTTAGATTTGGTTTTCTTTTTACATTTGAGACGATAACTCATATTTATTTATCAGAAAAATTCTGACAGAGTATCAAAACCTTTTTGGTTTTCAACATATACATTTCTATCTTAATTTTTAAAACATAAAGAATCCTTAGGAATGCCTTCACTCTCTCCTCCATTTATTTACAAATAAAAACTAACTAAAGTCAATAACACCAACATCATCAACTATATGACCTTTGTCTTCTTCATGTAAATCTCCTCGCTGAACTCATCTCAACCATTTTTAAAATCATTATCTTAGTAAGAGTTGTTAATTCTTTATTTTCCTCTTCGGTGCGTTGAGATTGATTTATTTGCTGTAATACACTCAATCTTTTACGAATCTCACTGATTTCCATCTTTTTATATTTTTCCTCCCTCTCTCTTTGCTCCCTTTCCTCCCTCTCCTCCTTCTCCTTTTTCTCCCTCTCCTCCTTCTCCTTTTTCTCCCTCTCCTCCTTCTCCTTTTTCTCCCTCTCCTCCTTCTCCTTTTTCTCCCTCTCCTCCTTCTCCTTTTTCTCTCTTTCCTCCTTCTCCCTTTTCTCTCTTTCCTCCTTCTCCCTTTTCTCCCTCTCCTCCTTCTCCTTTTTCTCCCTCTCCTCCTTCTCCTTTTTCTCCCTTTCCTCCTTCTCCTTTTTCTCCCTTTCCTCCTTCTCCTTTTTCTCCCTTTCCTCCTTTTTTTTCTCTCTTTCCTCCTTCTCCCTTTTCTCTCTTTCCTCCTTCTCCCTTTTCTCCCTCTCCTCCTTCTCCTTTTTCTCCCTTTCCTCCTTCTCCTTTTTCTCCCTTTGCTCCTTCTCCTTTTTCTCCCTTTCCTCCTTCTCCTTTTTCTCTCTTTCCTCCTTCTCTTCTTCAACTCCTTCCTCATCCCTTGCTACCCTTGAGTTTGAGCCCCAAAGAATATTATACATATACTCATCTGGATTTTGAGATATTCTTGTATCTATAATTATTTTTCTCATAATAGGATACCAATAAGATTTGTTGATGATTTCTAAAAGAGTATTATATTTCATAACTTTGAGAAGTTCATTTTTATTTAATATTTTTAACAAGTCTCTATTTGTGGGTTTAGCAATATCAGTATAAGGCCAGTTTTTAATGACAAAATTTCCATGTATATGCTCCAAATCATAAGGTATTGTTGCGGATATGAGGACTGTATATATATTTTTGATTGTGTGCTTTATTATTATTATTATTGTTATTCTGCGCCTCCTGCCTCCGGAGCTGTGTAAAGATCAAAGGGCATCCCATAATTAGTCCATAAAGCATCCACACCACAGCCAATCATAGAATACCCCTGTTCAATAGTTATATCTTATTCTGTGTTTTAGGGTAAGGCTGTGTCTCCCATTAATAGAAGTACTCCATTGCACCAAGTGAAAGAGATAGATTCCCTTCATTCCCATTCCCAAAACCTCCATTCCCCCTTTTCGTCGTTTGGCAATTACCTCCCCTCCAATAACCGCCATTGACCACGAGGCAGGGTCGGAGAAGAAAGGCGTGTCTCCACCTCGTCATAGAGGGGAGGAGTGAGCCAGCCCCACTCGACCAACCATGAGCCAGGGGTTTGGCTAGAGAGGGCGGAGGAAGAGCGATCGGGGAGGTTCGCAAAGGTTGAGGGGCGGGGCCTATATAACCCACGGCGCGACGCTCCCCAAGGAGTCGTGCTTTGAAGAAGAAAGAGAGGGGCTGAGAGGAAGGAATGAGCAGGCGTGACCACAGCTAAAACCCGCAGCGCGACGCTCCCAAAAGTCGAGCTGAGACAAGCTTTGAGAGATGAGCTTTGACCGGCAGACAAAAGGGAGCCCAAGCCGTTGAGAAGAGAGAGGGTCCAAGAAGCAGAGCTGAGTTGTGTGGTTTTGGTCGTCAGTGGTTGCGTTGTGGTGGTCAGTGGTTGCGTTGGTTGCGTTGAGTTGTCGGTGGTGAGGAGTGATTGGACCAAGAGAACATAGAGAACATCCAAGGAGAGGACATCCCAGAAAGCACAAAGCCTGCTGTATTCCAGGAAAAGCAGCGGCGGCCCCAGCAGCAACCACACTCAACAGCCGCTTGGGGCCTGGACGGCGGTTTTGAGCAGGGCCGCGAAGGAACGGCGGCTGCTAAACGCGCCGATCGTGCTGCACAATACAGCTCCAAGCCATCCTCTCCTTCCAGCCAATTCCTATCATCATTCCCCGTGTGAGTCGTCTTTGTTTGTTCTGTCCTGGGTAGGTAATTAAGTCTGTATAAGCTAGTATTTTCCCTGTGTCTCTAAAAGCTTCTGTATATTATTTTCATATCTTTCCTTCTCCTTGGTTATTTTGAGCCTGTAAATAGTAAATAAATTTAGTAGTATTTTCAACCCTTTTCTCGTCTTCTTATTCCTTTTCTTCACATCCGTCGTCTTTGTCTTTTCCCTGGTTGAATAGCTGTGGCGCGATACGGCCAACGTCTGGGTGAATCGGGTGAGTCGGGGAACAACTGTTCGGTCGCGGAGCCTTCGCTCGGCATATAACATCTTAACCGCGATCAGTAACAATTGGTGTCGAGGAGTGAGATTGAACCCGAAGCGCGCTTAACGCGCTCAAAATTACAAAGTACCGAAATTGCTTTTGTTTTACAAAACCCGAATTTTGAAATCGCGCCATGGCTGGTCAAGGTGACGGGATGCCGGTGGGAGAGATAGACGGGGTAGAATCGACCCAGGACCTCGGGGAAATGTATGTGGATGAAAGAGAGGAGGAGAACATTGGCAATGTGGTTGAGGGGGTATCAGGCGCACAAAATGGCGCTCTCGCGCACGAGGTTTCAGGCGCGCAAAAAGGCGCCTCGCACGAGCGCGCGCTAGCCGAGCCCGCTGTATCAGCGGGCTTTAACATGCAGCCGTTTGACATGCAGCAGTTCATGGCACGGTTTAGCGAATACATGGCAGAGTCGAAGTGCGACAACGAAAAAAGAGCCAGGGAAATGGAGAAAATGGAAAACAGAATGGGGGAGCGACTAGGAAAACAAATCGGGGAATTAGACAAGAAATTTGAGGGGTTAGACAATCAGATAGAGGGGATGAAAAATGGGTTAATGGGGCTAGAAAATAGGATGGAAGGCAAATTGCGGGAGATAGGGGAGCAATCCGCCCGAGAAATTAAACAAATGGGAGAGCAGATAGAGGAGGTAAAAATCGGGGTAGAAACCAAATTGGATGCTCAGAGGGATGAATTGGGACAGATGAGGGTGGCATCTACAAAAGAGATGGAGGAGATGAAAGAGGGGATACGACGAGGTGTGAGTGAGGAGGTCTCGGGGCTACGCGAGGAGGTAAAGCGAGGTGAGAAGCATATGGAGAAAGAGGTGAGAAATAATACGGCTAGGTTACAGGGGGGAATAGAGGGTCTGACGAAGGGAGTAGAACAGCTGACAGTCGGACAAAGGGAACTAGCGGACCAAGTGGAAAAGAACACTGCAATCATCGGGGGTTTAAAAGCGACACAAAAGGACATTAAAAACGAATTAATAGCAACACAAAAGGAATGTCAGATGGTACATGAGGGGTTGACGAAGAAGTTGGAGGAGGTGACAGAAGTAATGGAGACGAAGGACCGAGAGGTGAGGACGCACATAGAAACGGTTAAGGTGGCGTTAGAGGAAGAGATAGAGGGGGCGCACCGGGAGATGAAGGAGGTAAAGGAAAAATTAGAGGAGGTGGAAGAGGGGGTGAGTGAAATTAAGAAGGGACGGACAGAAACTAAGAGGGAGATAAAGGAGGAAGTAATGGAATTGGTACAAGGTCGGTGCTCAACTCATAATGTGCTGCTCACTAACCAAATAAAGAGTTTGCAGGTGGCAAAAGAGGTGCGGAGACGAGGTGCCAAGGTGAGTGGCGATATAATCGGAAATGTACATGATGTGAGGAAAGCTTCAGTCGGCTTGGGGATTGGTTTGGATCCGGGTGTTCGTGAAAGGCCGTTGGTGAAGTGTGCGACAGGTCTGGTGTGCGAAAAAAGAGGTGTGCGAGAATGTCCGACCATGGGGTGTGTGAGGAAAAAGTGCGCGCCGACCAGTGAGTGTGCTGTCGAGAGTGAGTCGGTCGTAGCGCGTGTGCGAGGGAGCACATGGAAGCGCGGTGTGGTAAGTGTTATGGAGGAAGTAACGAAAGAGTGTGCGCAAGACGATGCGCGAGAAAGGTGTGTAACGGACAGGTGCATGGGGAAAGAGTGCGCTGTCAAGAGTGAAGGAGAATGCACGCCTGTGGTGAGTGTTACAGAGGATGTAACGGGAGAGTGTGCGCAAGAGTGTGCGCGAGAAAGGTGTGTAACGGACAGGGGCATGAGGAAAGAGTGCGCTGTCGAGAGTAAGGGTGAGTGCGCTGTCAAGAATGGAGGTGAAAGTAGTGAGAGTGACACGGAGCGTGAGTTGGTTGTGACAGGTGAACGAGGATGTACACCTGGAATGGAAGGATGCACACCTGGAATGGTAGAGCGTGTGTGGGAATGCACACTTGAGTTGGTCGTGAGGCACGTGGTTGGGTGTGCGAGTGAAAGCACACCTGTGATGGTCACAGAGGAGGTGACCGAGGAAGGGGCGTGAAGAGGTGTGTTGGTGAGGTGTGCGAGCGACGAATGTGTGCCAAGGTGTTCGGTGGTCAGGTGTGTGACCAAGTCGGTGAGCGGAATGAGTGTACCGAGGTGTGTAAGGAAAGGTACGAGGAGCATGGGAACAGCTGGAGGTAGTAGCAAGAAAGGGGTAGCATATGCGTGTAAGCATGCAGGTGAGGCATCGACGGTAACCGGGTTAGCGGTTAGAGCGACTTTTAGCCGAATCGGGCCCTCGGTGCGTGCCGGGCTTCGCGTGCCGCGAGAACCAGCGGGGATCCGAGCCACGGCGGGTTCGAAAGGACCGCCGTACGCGATCCACGCTGTGCCTCGCTTGGAACGGCCGCGTCCGGGCTCCACTAGGCGGAGCGGGCAGCTCGATAGGAAGGGTCGTCATGGCGACCACTTTTTGTTGAGACGTGCCGGCAGGTCGAGATCGGGACATTGGATGGCTCCACGCCGAGGTGGTGCGTGGGATCTCGGCCCGGGTAAGCCCCCGTCCCTGCCCCGAGTGCCGGACGCATCCAGCCGCTGACACAAAACAACCCGTATTCATTGCTCGGCTGTACGAAGCCGAGCTTTAGAAGGGAATTGGCGCACCGAGAGGTTCTAATAAGTAGACGGGTGATGAGGATAGTGTTTTGGCCCCGAAATTAGAAAAAAGCAAAATTTGATGATGGTACGGTGATTAGCAGTAAATGGCAAATTGTTGATTTGTTGGATTTGGACAAGCGAAATTGATAGTAGGACCTCGCCGATGTGGTGGGATGGCAAATCCACCATCCCTCACAGGGGGGGGCAAAGGATCACTAGCTTATGGGGTTGATGGCAGTGAAAACTAGCCCGGGTGGGTTAGGATATTGTGTGTAGGGATCTAGAAGAGATTGACATTAGGTAACGTTAAGATTAGTTAGTGACTGATACCTGTAGTGGGGACGCAGGTAGTTTAGTGTGGATGATAATGACGTGGGAGCGCAATAGTTTAAAGGGGCGACTGGGAAGCGCAAGTTTCAGAGGGGAGTAGTTAGATGAGATGATGCCGTGTGTTTGAGAATTGAACAGGTGTGATTGCACAGGTGTGCAACTGAACAGGTGTGTGGAGCAGTGTTTGAGTGATAGTAGTGGTGATTGTGTATTGTGATGACCAAATGGTCCAGGAAGAAAGGAGGGTGCAGGTGGCACCAGGTATGAGTGCACAGGTGTGCAACAACAGGTATGGAGAATGGTTGTGTGGAAGACATGGAGTGTGGAATATATGGAGTATTGTGGAGTGAGTAGGATGGAAACTATGGAGTGGAGTGGATGGTGCGAAGGTGTGAATGAGGGAAGGATGGACCCCCATCACGAATACCCGGGGCGGGTAGTGTAAGCGTTAGGTAGAGGGTATAGGTAAATTGTGGTTGGATATTGGCATCTGTGGTGCGAGTGGAAGAATGATGTTTGGATGGGTGCATTAGTGTTGTGGAAATGGCTGGGCGTGTAGCCTGTTAGTGTGTGTAGATGGTTTGGGCACTCCACCACTGTGAGGATGTCGGCCAGGTGAGGCCACAGGTGGGCTCTGGGAGCCGGTAGTAGTTGTTGTGGATGGGGCCCGAGGATCCGGAGGACGGACCCGGGTAGCCCAGTGCCAGAGGGCACCGAGTGGGGTGACAGAGCCAGGAGGGGCCTTCCCCAGCTAGATAGGTTAGGGTTAGGAGCTAGGTAAGCTCGGGTGGCAACTGCAGTGGTGGAGGTGTGCAGGTGGGTAGACCTGCTGGGAGAGCTACACGTCACAGCCCAGAAATTGTGCAAGGGCACCGGGAGATGAATCGGGGGAGTGAGACCCCAAATTGAGAAGCACCACAGTTTGGTCAATGGGAATTTGGTTTTTAGAACCCATAGTGTAAGTGGCCAATGGATTGGCAGGGAAAGACCCCGGGTAGTGTAAAGAGTGTTAAAGTCATTTAGAGGATAGTTAGGATTGGAGTCTCCTCGCACCATCTGCATCCACTCACCTGAGATGAAGTAACTCCACACCATGCCATGTTTTATTATTTTTCATTAATGCAAATGTTTTGGATTGTGAGACGCATCATGACGTGGGTGTGACATTGTGCTTTGTTGTTCCATCTCTTCCTCCTTATGAGGATTGATGACGAATTGGGTGATGGCAAATTTTGGATAGTGGGGGAGTGAAGACGAATTTGGTATAAGGGAAATAAGGGGAAGACGTGACGGTAGCGACGGATTGGTAATGTGTAGATTTTTGTACATATGGGGTAAGGGCAAGGGTAGTGTAGGTGACAGGGGGGTGACGTACGGTAGGGACGAGCTTTCTCATTTCGCTCTCCGTGCGCATTTCGCCTTGCATTGCCTTATTGACGTGTACCCTTGTGACCTTACCCCTCGCTCATTTATCTTGTCCCCCTTTTGTCTCCCACATGACCTGTGCGCCATGGGGCGCCGAGGGGAGCGTGCGTGAGTCGGCCATTGTGCGCCCGGAACTCTCAGAACCAGCTGTCTGCATCGATGCACCACATTATGGACCACATGTCTGTGGCCGAGCACCACTTATGGACCCCATGGGTTGGGGCATGGCCCCTCTGCTGGAACCAGCCATGAGGGCCCGAAATCTTGCTGGCGGACCTTGGCCACAGTGCACCGATGCCCCACAGGTGAACCACACGTAGTCGGCCCTGTGGGCCATAAATAAAATAAATAAAATGGACACGTTTGGGCAAGCTTTATTGCAAATAGGCCGCCAGTAAGAAAATGAAAGAAAGACAACAACTGGAAGACAATAATAATAACCAGCAGAGGGAGCCGAAGAGCAAGAGATCACCTGCAGGGTTAGGGGTTGTTGATTTATTTTTTATTCTTGAACAGTGATGACTGCACCGATTGGTGCTTGGGTGTGTATTGGTGCGTTTTTGGGTGCTTTCATGGTGCATTGATGCAGAGCAGACTGTCTCCCCCCCAGAAAGAACAATTACAGGTCCTGGGTTAGTTTTGTAAATAAAAGCAGAGTCATTGTAAATAATGCTCCCCACCGTAAATGTATAGTTTGAGAACAATTCCGTAATTCGGTTAACTGTGGGCGTAAGTCTGTTAGGCAGGGTGCAATGGAGCAGCGGGACACATTTATTTATGTTTTAAAAACTGTCGCACTCAGGGTCAGGTTAAAAGTAGAGGGAACTACACCTACGTGTCACACTAAATAAAAAGTTGTAGGCCCGGGATGTGCCTAAGAGGAGGAGGGTGCAGTGTTGCGGATATGAGGACTGTATATATTTTTTTGATTGTGTGCTTTATTATTATTATTATTGTTATTCTGCGCCTCCTGCCTCCGGAGCTGTGTAAAGATCAAAGGGCATCCCATAATTAGTCCATAAAGCATGCACACCACAGCCAATCATAGAATACCCCTGTTCAATAGTTATATCTTATTCTGTGTTTTAGGGTAAGGCTGTGTCTCCCATTAATAGAAGTACTCCATTGCACCAAGTGAAAGAGATAGATTCCCTTCATTCCCATTCCCAAAACCTCCATTCCCCCTTTTCGTCATTTGGCAATTACCTCCCCTCCAATAACCGCCATTGAGCACGAGGCAGGGTCGGAGAAGAAAGGCGTGTCTCCACCTCGTCATAGAGGGGAGGAGTGAGCCAGCCCCACTCGACCAACCATGAGCCAGGGGTTTGGCTAGAGAGGGCGGAGGAAGAGCGATCGGGGAGGTTCGCAAAGGTTGAGGGGCGGGGCCTATATAACCCACGGCGCGACGCTCCCCAAGGAGTCGAGCTTTGAAGAAGAAAGAGAGGGGCTGAGAGGAAGGAATGAGCAGGCGTGACCGCAGCTAAAACCCGCAGCGCGACGCTCCCAAAAGTCGAGCTGAGACAAGCTTTGAGAGATGAGCTTTGACCGGCAGACAAAAGGGAGCCCAAGCCGTTGAGAAGAGAGAGGGTCCAAGAAGCAGAGCTGAGTTGTGTGGTTTTGGTCGTCAGTGGTTGCGTTGTGGTGGTCAGTGGTTGCGTTGGTTGCGTTGAGTTGTCGGTGGTGAGGAGTGATTGGACCAAGAGAACATAGAGAACATCCAAGGAGAGGACATCCCAGAAAGCACAAAGCCTGCTGTATTCCAGGAAAAGCAGCGGCGGCCACAGCAGCAACCACACTCAACAGCCTCTTGGGGCCTGGACGGCGGTTTTGAGCAGGGCCGCGAAGGAATGGCGGCTGCTAAACACGCCGATCGTGCTGCACAATACAGCTCCAAGCCATCCTCTCCTTCCAGCCAATTCCTATCATCATTCCCCGTGTGAGTCGTCTTTGTTTGTTCTGTCCTGGGTAGGTAATTAAGTCTGTATAAGCTAGTATTTCCCCTGTGTCTCTAAAAGCTTCTGTATATTATTTTCTTATCTTTCCTTCTCCTTGGTTATTTTGAGCCTGTAAATAGTAAATAAATTTAGTAGTATTTTCAACCCTTTTCTCGTCTGCTTATTCCTTTTCTTCACATCCGTCGTCTTTGTCTTTTCCCTGATTGAATAGCTGTGGCGCGATACGGCCAACGTCTGGGTGAATCGGGTGAGTCGGGGAACAACTGTTCGGTCGCGGAGCCTTCGCTCGGCATATAATATCTTAACCGCGATCAGTAACAGTATGTAATACCGAGCGCCCTTTTCTTGTAGGTATCCCTGAATACAAAAATTATAATTCTCTTGTAGTCTTCTTCCTGCCATTTATGTATCAGAAATATATGTGAGATTAATATTATGACAGGTAATACCACCCCATCTTCCCACTACCAAATCGGTTTGTATTCCTCCGCTTTCTATCCTTATCTCATTACCTTCCTTCTTTGTCATGCTAACCATCGCTATACTATCATATATTTTTCTTTTCTTAAAACCATGTATTTGTTGTTTAATAATTGTACTTCCACATAAATCCTTATCCTCACCAAGCGGATAATATTCTTCTTTACGAGACTGATTAAAATCATGTAGGTCTTCTATGTTTATTGAAAAAGACCAATTATACCCTAAATCAGGCATATCATACCCCCATTTATTAATTCGCATATTAACTATATGTCCTTCTTTATAAAATTCAATTGTAAGCAGGTAGTTAAATTCAATGAGGAAAGGTGTATGGTCAGTATAACCAGGTGTTGTGGTTGTAAATTTTACTTGTTTAACAAAACGTGCTGTTTTCTTAAAAAATATATATTGTGATAAATCACTGTATCTAATTAAGTCATTCGCATCTGTAGGGTTTGGATAATTGATTAATTTATAAGTATTTTTCATTTTAATATTTTTACTTATACTATATTTTTGTCGTTCAGCCTGTGCCTTTGTATAATAATTTGATAAATCAATATCCTGAGAGGATTCTCCAAAGATAGAACCATCTTTTCCAACATAAGTCATTTATATTAGATTAAAAATGATATTATAAAAAAAATTTCATTATTGTTGAGTTGAAATAATACATATAAACATAATTGACCACAACATTTAGAATTAATTTCTTGAACTTGAAATATTTGATAAACACCATTCTGTAAGAATTGTATTACTTCAACAGGCGGTGGCATACCATAACTATCAAAATAATATTTATCCTGACTATTATGAATACAAACCCAATGAGAACCATTCTGTGTGTCTAAATTCATAATAATATTTTTTGTATTCTTGGACAACTTTGTTAATTCATCTCTCATACAGATTACCACGTTATCAATTTTTAGTTTTTTACAATACATAGCTAGTTCTATATTTGACGTTGTATTCTTTCCAAATTGTTTAAACCATTTATTCATTTATTTATGAGAAAGATACAATCCATTACCCCGTTTAGTTAGTTTAACACCCGCTTGAGCGATAGAGGAAAGCATATCTCCAACCAACAATCTAGCTTTATCAGGTAGACTTTCAAGTTTTTGAGCAAAATCTACAATTACACCACTTCCACTAATTTGTTTCTCCAACTCCTTGTTATGTCTTTCCAATTCATTTTGAGCTTTTAGTTGTGCCTTCCTTTCGTTAGCAGTTTTTACCGCTGCTGAAATACCACCAGTCAATGCTCCCGCCGCACTTAAACCAGCAAATAAAGGAATTAGAAACGGGAGAAATCCTCCCTCTTGTATTGAATATTTCTTTAACATAGGTTTTGTCATTTTAATTTTAAGTGATCCAGCATCATTTAGTGTTTTTACCTGCTCTCTTGTGAGTAAAACATCAATTCTTACTGCTCCTTTTCTTTGAATTGTATTAACATTAATAATACAAGGCTTTTGATTTTGAATACAAGATGGTAATTTATTAAGATTGATTTGATTAACATATACCGGTTCTTTCCGACTCATTTATTTATGAGAAAAAACCTATGTGATATTAATCATAACACCATTATCTGTATTAATCTGTATTTCTGTTTCCTCCAAAAGCAAACAATAAGCATCAACTTCTTCATTCTCTCCTCTTTCAATGTATAGAGAAGTATCCACTCTATTAGACTTCATAGTTTGCTTTTGAGAACTCAGGTCAATTGCGTAGATTGTATAAAGTTTTTGAAACGCAACCATATCCAAAATAGGATCATTATTACCATTGCTTTCACACACCTTTTGGTAAGACTTGTAGGCTTCCGCATAATCATTTTTTTCCCAATCAATTTCCAATCCTGCCTCACACCTGGCTCGGCTTCACGCTGTTGAATCCAAAGCTTTCAAAATCATTGGAATCTCCCGCGATGAAGCTATCTCTGAGGGCCTTTCACTCACTCACCGCAGGCAGGTAGGTGGTCTTTCTGTCTTCTACCGACTCCTCTCCGGCCTTGCTCCCCCAGCTCTCTCCGTGCTCTGTCCCCCAAATATTCCTACAGGTCGCACAAGATCTGCCAGCAACCCTCTGATGGTTAAACTACCGAAATCTCGGCTCTCTGCTCACCTTCACTCTTTCATTCCTCTTTTCTCCTGCCTGTGGAACAAACTCCCACACTCCCTTCAATCCCTCTCCTCCCTCCAGGTCTTTAAAACAGCTGTTCACCACCATCTCTTATCTTCCCCCATCCATAACCTTGATCTTTTCTACCCCCACTAATTCACCCCAGATCCACCTTATTTGAAATTCCAACTTATTTCCTGGAAATCCTGGCAGTGTCCATATGTTTATACCTCTCCCACCCCCCCCCCCCCTTCACATGCCTCCCCCCCTTCACATGCCTCCCCCCTTCACATGCCTCCCCCCCAAAGCCCTCTCCCTCCCACAGATCTCTCGATGTCTCCATGTCTCTCGGTCCCTGCTCTCAAATGTTGTGTTTGTGTCCTTCCCCCTCTCTCCCCATCTTGTCTACCGCTCCCGATGTTATTTGTTTTATGTGTCTGTTTGTCTTTCTGTGTGATTAATTTTCGCTCTTTCACGAGCCTCGATCTTGTATCCAAAAAAAAAAAAAAAAAAAAAAAAAAAAAAAATCTATCTCGCGGATAAAATGTACCATCAAGAGAAACCCGAAGTTGTTTCACCTTAGCATTATCACTCAGCGCATTATTCTTATCAGTACCTTCATCTCCATCTGGTTTCTTAAAAATGAGCCATAGGTATCGTGGCTTTCCTTGAAGAACACCTAAATTCCAAGTGTAGGTAGTGTGTTCCAGTTTAACGTGTTGACATCTTCTTTTAAGGTATGATACATTTAGTGGTTTCTTTGAGTTAAGTCTTCTATTTAACATCTCTACCGTTTTAAGATTAGGAGTATATTCACTAATATACCAACACAAATCATTAATAACAAATTTATTATTATCACCAAAAGCATTTTGAGCCCCAAAAAGCAATCTATTTACATTATCATTCCTTTGTAGTTGAAATCTAATTTTAAGCCCATACAAAACTTTATCATAATCACAAAATCCAAATATACCTTTAAGAGGTACTGCTACGGTAAAACTATTCTCTGCTTTTGTATCATCATTATACATTGACTTCCTTTGACTATAACCAGGGTCAGCATTTGTTCCCGTTGACATATCAGGAATAAAACCTTCAACAGCTCCCTTACCCATTCTATCACTAAACGAATATAGTGTAAATTTCATCATTTCAGATGTAGCAGAGACATAATCAACCGCTTCAACCTCTTGTGTTCCAATATACAGGCGGACACTATCAAACATTTTCCAGAAGAAATCATTTACGAGTGTAGCATTAGTATTATTCGCAGCCTTAGTGAATTTAAATTTACACAGCAAGAAACTATCAGCTATATTCAAGTAAGTTTGTTGATTATTTATTTCAAAACTTTTTGTTCCATTTGAATTCCAGTCTGTTCCTGTTGTTACGGACACGACTTATTAAGATGTTATGCTGGGCCGAGCGGAATGGCCGCCGTGTTCGCACAAGTTACCCGATTATACTCGAACGTTGGCCGAATCGCGCTACGCAAGATCAATGAAGGAAAGGACACAACGGCTGGGTTAAATGACACGACACCAGGGGTACAGTTCTCAAGACCTCCGGAGGAGGATATAATATGGGATATGCAGAACGTTTAGATTACACGTCACAAGAGGTACAGCACAGAAAGGTGGGCACATATACACGGTCTTATCTTATTCCCGACAGACCACAGACAAACGGGACAAGACTGACTCACACAGGGATTGATGGCAAGGAGGGGCAGGTAGTCGATGGCTCAAGGTGCACCTTGGCTCAGGGGCAGAATCGACCCGGTCCGGTCCAAAGATGCGGGTAGGTATCGTCGCGCTGGAGGTGGCGTCCGTTCTCCTTCGTAGCTGAGGCGCATCTGACGTCACCTCCGTCTTCCTGCTCGTATCCAGCGGGGAGTGACACGCCCTCGGCTCGTTAGCTCCGCCCCAGATGGAATCGGTCCACCGCTTCTTATTGGGTGCGGGGGGTTACCGGGCTCCGCCCTTGACGAGGAGCTGACAGTCAGCCCCTGAGTGGTAACCCCGTCGGAGCACATGGTCAATGGCGGCTAACCAAGCCGGAGTGAGGACGCGCACTCCCCGCGCCGCTGTTGTTGTTGTTGGTGTTGTTGTTTCATGAGGAAGAGATGCGGGGAGGTATTGGGAGGTCCTAAACTTACTACTGGTGCCATACAATCACATTCTGGTGCAACGAAGAGTCAGAATTAATGGAAACGAGTCCTTAACTGACATAGACTAAGAATAACTAGCAAGATGTCCTATAGTTGTCTACGTGAGATGCGGTGAACCTGGGCACGACATTTAATGGGGGAAAAAGGGGAAGGTCGGGGCTACAGAGTGTTGTTTACAGACAATGGGACTAGGGAATGGGGGATTGGGGATAGTTGGGGAGTATTGGGGAAATAGGGGAATATTTACAAGCGGATATGGATGGAGGCCAAATCCCATATCCGCAACATTGCACCCTTCTCTACCTCGGGGCGTCCCGACCCGATAAATTTTTACCTACTTTAGTGTGGCACTCAGATGTAGTTCCCTCTACTATTAACTCTACCCTGAGTGCGACAGTTTTACAGATGTTCACAAATGAGTAAATATGTCCCCCTGCGACGTTGCACCCTTCTCCTCACAGAAACACACCCACAGGATAACCGAATCGCGGAAAGAATCCTCAAACTAAACATACAGCCGGTAGGGAGCATTATTTACACAAGACTACACTGATATTTACACTACGATCCAGGACCTGTTTTTGGAGGAACACATGCAGATGTTATGCATAGAGAGAGCACGCATGCCAGCATCGATACACCAACCCACGAGTGCTCTGTGGCCCTACGGCCTTTAATAATGTGCAGAGCACCCCTTCCAAGCACCAAAAGCACCACCCCATCATGTACAGTCAGCACCATCCGGTGCACCAATAAAGTGTTCAACAATCACCGGTGGTGTCGCAGCCGGCCGATGTTCTGCCGCTGGTCTTGCCTTCATGTGGTGTACTTGGCCTTCTTGCTTCTTTAAAAAAATAAAGAAAGGCGCCAACCGCGTCCATTCCTAAATTGTGGCCGTCAGGGGGGCCAACTATTAGTGGTTCACCTGTATGGCATAGGTGCCACGTTGACCCAGAGGTCCATCAACGGGTGGTGTTTGCCCGCAAAAGAACTGCGGTCCATTGTGGGCGGCCACAAAAATTGCGGTCCATATGGTGTATCGATCCCGGCAGCAAGCAGCGAAAGTGCAGGCCCACAACTGCAGAGCCAGCACCTCTCTCTCCTCTCTCTCTGCCCCAAAGCCAGATCCTCGGAGGTGGGAGACAAAAGAAGAAGACAAGTGAGTAGGGTGGTAAGGGCGCAAAAGTGCACGCAATACAAGATGATGCACACTGGGGGCACATGGGAACCAGGTGAGACAGGTACGTTCCTACCGTACGCCCCCCCCCCCCACCAGGTAACCTACATTGCCCCTCCCTTACCCCTTACTGTATCCACAAAACACAACACTACCCATAAACATCTACTTTACAAATCAACAAACGTCCCTACTGTCTTCCCCGTTCCTCCCATAAACCAAATTCGTCTTCTCTCCCTCCTAACCAATCAAATTTGCCATTTTCAACTCTCATCAAAATTTGCCATCTCCAACTCAACATCATAATTTGCCATCACCAATTCATCATCAGTCCCTCCTAAGGAGGGAGAGATGGAATCACCCCAAGGTCTCATCCACGTCGTGATGCGTCTCACAAATCCAACAGCAATTCTCACTTCCTGCAACACAGAACAAAGGAACACAGGTGTGGAGTCATCATCACCACAGGTAAGTGGCTGCGTATGGTGCGACAGGTTCATCAATCCTAACTATTTCCTAAATGACTTTAACAACTTTACATTACCCGGGGTCTTTCCCTGCCAAACCATTGGCCCTCTTACACTATGGGTTCTAAAAACCAATTCCCATTGACCAAACTGTGGTGCTTTTCAATTTGGGGTCTCACTCCCCCGATTCATCTCCCGGTGCCCTCGCACAATTTCTGGGCCGCGACGTGTAGCTCTCCCAGCAGGTCTACCCACCTGCACACCTCCACCACTGCAGTTGCCTCCGAGCTTACCTGCTCCTTACCCTAACCTAACTACCTGGGGAAGGCCCTCTGGCGCTCTCCCCACTCGGTGCCCTCTCTGGCACTGGGCTACCCGGGTCCGTCCTCCGGATCCTCGGGCCCCACTGACACTAACGGCTCCCAGAGCCCACCTGCGGCCTCACCTGGCCGACATCCTCACAGTGGTGGAGTGCCCAACCAACTACACACACTAACAGGCTACACGCCCAGCCATTTCCACAACACTAATGCACCCTTCCGCAATACCATTCTGCAACCGCACCACAAATGCCAATATCCAACCACAATTTACCTATACCCTCTACCTAACACTTACACTACCCGCCCCGGGTATCCGTGATGGGGGTCCACTCTTCCCCCATTCACACCTTCGCACCATCCACTCCACTCCACAATTTCCACCATTCTCACTCCATGTATTCCACACACCTGCACTTGCACACCTGTGCTCTCACACCTGGTGCCACCTGCACCCTTCTCTCCCCAAGCGCATTCGCGCTGATCCACAACACTCACTACTCATACACTGCTCCACACACCTGTCCAGTTGCACACCTGTGCAATCACACCTGTTCAATCACACCTGTTCCATCCTCAAACACACGGCATCATCTCAGCTAACTACTCCCTTCTGAACTTGCGCTTCCCAGTCGTCCCTTTAAACTATTGCGCTCCCACGTCATTATCATCCATACTAATCTACCTGTGTCCCCACTACAGGTATCAGTCACTATCTAAACCTTAACGTTACCTACTGTCATCTTCGCTAGATCCCTATCAATATTCTAACCCACCCGGGCTAGTTTTCACTGCCATACACCCCATAATCTATAGCTCCTTTGCCCCACATGGGAAGGGTGGCAGGGATGCCACCCTTACCCACCGTCATACGGCGCGAGTGGGACCTTGTGGGACCACCTCGTATGTGAGTCGCTGCCCGCCTGCCGGACCCCGTGCGTCGCCCCTTGCGGGGTCAGCGCGGGGCCGAACCGGCCGGGCCCCCACAGTACATTACCCCCAAGGGGCTCTCGTGCCTCCCCTGTCCCTCTAAAAACTACCCCTGTTGGTGTCGATGCATGGGTCACACTTCCGCAACCCGCTACCCATTCCACACCACCACAACCTTGCTCACCCACACCTCGCACCTCTCCCATCACCGGACCCTCTCGCTCGCACCCTCGTTCCATACCCTCCGGACCAGCCATACACCTCACTCTTGGCCTCTCACGAACATCCGGGTCCATCTCGACCCCCAAGCTTATTAAATCACCTGGCGCATCATACGCACGACCATATTGGTCACCACTTACACCGGGTCCTCTTTCTCTTCGCTTCTCCTCCATCACCTGTGAATCCCTCATCCGGTTAATGAGCACATCATCACGATCCGAACACAGACTTTGGACCAATTCTTTTACTTCCTCCTTTATCTCTTTCTTATCCTCTCTCCATCGCTTCTTAATTTCGCTCACCCCTTCTTCCACTTCTTCTAATTTCTGTTTCACCTCCTTCATCTCCTCGTGCGCCCCTTTAAGTTCTTCCTCTAACTCCACTTTATTTTTTTCTATGTGCTCCCGCACCTCCCGCTCTTTAACCTCCATCACCTCTACCACCTTGTTCATTTTCCTGGTCAGGTCCTCATGTACCGTCTGACACTCTTTTTTAATTACCCCTACGTCCTTTTTCATCTCCTTCTGTGTCGATTTTAAACCCTCTATTACCGCTGTGTTCTTCTTTACCTGGTCCCCCAAATCCTTTTGTCCCACTGTCAGTTGTTCTACTCCCAGCGTCAACTCCTCTATACCCCCTTGCAATTTTACAGTCCCCTTTCTCACCTCCTTCTCCATGCGCTCCTTACAGTGCCTCACCTCCTCGCGCACTCCTCCGACCTCCTCACTCACACCTCTTCTGATCTCTTCTCCCATCACTTGCATCTCCTGCCCAGATGCCACCCTCATCTGCTCCATTTCCTCCCTGTGAGCATCCAGTTTGGTTTCTACCCCCATTCTGACCCCCTCTATCTGCTGCCCCATTTGTTTAACTTCCCTTTCCGCTTGGTCCCTCATGTCCCTCAATTTGCCTTCCATACTGTTTTCTAACCCCTCTAACCCCTTTTTTCATCCCTTCCATTTGATTCTCCTGAACGGCCATTCTGTTTTCTACCCCCATTAACCCCTCCTGTATTTCCCCTAATCTATTGTCTAATCCCTCTATTCTACTCCCTAACCCTCCGATCTGGGCCCCCATCCTTTGTTCTAACCCCTCACCGGTACCCCTCGCTTCGTCCCTCATTACCCCCATTTGGCCCTCCAATCGCTCACCCAATCGCTCACTATCAGCCCTCATTTGCTCACTATTAGCCCTCATATCGTCCTTCTGCAGGTTGAGGGACGCCTGCATTTGCGCCATAAATTGCTCCATGAGGGCCTGCATTTGGGCCATCCCTCCCACTTGTGCAGCGGGTGCGGCCGCCGCAGCCATGTGCGAGGCGCCATTCTGCGCGCCCGCAACCTCGTGCGCGACGACGCCATTTTGCGACCCTGCTACCCTCACTGCTTCGCTCTCCTCATGTCCCTCAATTTGGTCCCGGATCGACCCTGCCTCACTCCTCTACCGGAACCCAGCCGTCTTGGTCTGCCATAGCGCGACTTTCAAAATTCGGGTTTTTTTTTTTTTTTTTGTAAAACACAATTAAATTTCGCCGTTATAATTTCGAGCGCATGAAACGCGCTCCGGGACTGATCCCACTTCCCGACACCAATTGTTACGGACACGACTTATTAAGATGTTATGCTGGGCCGAGCGGAATGGCCACCGTGTTCGCACAAGTTACCCGATTATACTCGAACGTTGGCCGAATCGCGCTACGCTAGATCAATGAAGGAAAGGACACAATGGCTGGGTTAAATGACACGACACCAGGGGTACAGTTCTCAAGACCTCCGGAGGAGGATATAATATGGGATATGCAGAACGTTTAGATTACACGGCACAAGAGGTACAGCACAGAAAGGTGGGCACTTATACATGGTCTTATGTTATTCCCGACAGACCACAGACAAACGGGACAAGACTGACTCACACAGGGATTGATGGCAAGGAGGGGCAGGTAGTCGATGGCTCAAGGTGCACCTTGGCTCAGGGGCAGAATCGACCCGGTCCGGTCCAAAGATGCGGGTAGGTATCGTCGCGCTGGAGGTGGCGTCCGTTCTCCTTCGTAGCTGAGGCGCATCTGACGTCACCTCCGTCTTCCTGCGCGTATCCAGCGGGGAGTGACACGCCCTCGGCTCGTTAGCTCCGCCCCAGATGGAATCGGTCCACCGCTTCTTATTGGGTGCGGGGGGTTACCGGGCTCCGCCCTTGACGAGGAGCTGACAGTCAGCCCCTGAGTGGTAACCCCGTCGGAGCACATGGTCAATGGCGGCTAACCAAGCCGGAGTGAGGACGCGCACTCCCCGCGCCGCTGTTGTTGTTGTTGGTGTTGTTGTTTCATGAGGAAGAGATGCGGGGAGGTATTGGGAGGTCCTAAACTTACTACTGGTGCCATACAATCACATTCTGGTGCAACGAAGAGTCAGAATTAATGGAAACGAGTCCTTAACTGACATAGACTAAGAATAACTAGCAAGATGTCCTATAGTTGTCTACGTGAGATGCGGTGAACCTGGGCACGACATTTAATGGGGGAAAAAGGGGAAGGTCGGGGCTACAGAGTGTTGTTTACAGACAATGGGACTAGGGAATGGGGGATTGGGGATAGTTGGGGAGTATTGGGGAAATAGGGGAATATTTACAAGCGGATATGGATGGAGGCCAAATCCCATATCCGCAACACTGTTATAGCATTTACCTTGAAATAGTCTTCCTTTTTAGTGGAGTTTGAAATGATAATCGTATCATCCAAATCATAGATACTATCAATCGCTTCCATACTTGTATTTATATAGCATTAAAATTGTTGAAACCCTGACCCAAGTATTTTAATGATTTTTTGTCGTTCTTGTGAAGATAGTTGAGTTTTACCTTTTTTTATTTCTTTGATTGCTTGTAATTTATGAGACTCCTTTTGAGCATCTTTTATACTCTTTATAGCACCCGCAACTGAGCCCACGGCAGAAGCAGTTGAACCAATTAGGGTCTTTATGTTTAAGAATGGTTGAACCAATACCCATTAGAGTATCAATTATCCCATCTCCTTTATTTCTAAATTGATGTCCCACACCCCGTTGTCTCTTTGGTTTATAGTATCCTCTACCAAGAAACATAACTTCACCCTTATAGTATGGTAAAAGGAACATCCCATCCCCTGTAATTACTTTATATTTTCCCAACTCGTGTTTTCTCACAATAACCATTATTTATTTATTGAAAAACTTCATGTAGGTGAATTCTGATGGATATAATTTCTTCATTAAAGGAGATCGTACGATTATCTTGATCGGTTATCCTAAAATTTACTCTGTATATGGTTTTTCCTGACACAGGTAAATAGACAAGATTTTTTGGTTCCATATTAAATTTATAACCAATCGGGGTTGAGTATGCGCTGAATGAAAATATTGTATTTGTTCTTATTCCATCTTATAAGCACCATCAATCAAATCACAATGAATTAATACTGAATTTATACCGGAGGATATTTGAATGACATTATCACTGTAAAACGTTGCGTTAGTTTCAATCTTTTTTGAAGAGAAACCCAATAGCTCTCTAAACGATTTTTCAATCGTGAAATCAACTTTATAATTATTTTTAAGTTTAATAGTTGATTTTGAAGTGTGTTTTTGAATATCTATTAAATATTTTTTGGTTCATTACCTTTTTCTTTCATAAGGCGAGAGACTTCAGAAGATATTTGAGAAATCTCGTAAGCTCCGGGTGAAACTGTTATAGTTTTGTACCCACTTCCTGGATTATAACTAAACTTGTTGTTTTTCTCTGTGATATTAAAAAGTGTATTGTAAGTCTCCATTGACAACAAAGAAGCCTCATATTCTTTTGTGGGGTCAAGTTGTAGTGGGTAAGGGAATGAAGCTGTGTAATCACTCGTTGTGAAATTAAAACTAAGAATTGTGCTTCTCATCTTATTTAATATCTAATAAAATATCTTTGTATTGACATTTATTAATTATTTTCATTTTCATCAACTGATCTAAAATGGCGGATGCTTCATTAAAACAATTGTTGTTTCCAGCCTTCTTACTACCTAACAACAATAATAACCTATTAACTAATTGTGATGGGTCATTTGGAAGAAAGCTAACACCCGAACCAAGCTTACTTAAAGCATCAATAATATGTTTCTCCTTCTCATTCTTCTTACTTTTACCGGCAACAGAAACTCCATAATCAAGTGAGTTTAGTAAATCAATATATACCCTATCTTCCGCATTTTCCATATCAAGTGGTTCATCAAAATATTTTGAACCGCTGAATCCGGAGTTTGTTAGAAGAAACATTAATCTTGGAGTTAATTCAACATTTGGTTGAGCAGAACTTAAGAACACCAATTTATCATTAAATATCAATAACTTTTCTTTCACAAGATGGAACTGTGCTGGTTCTTCTGTTGGAATGAGACCTGCTCTGGTTTTTGAACCCGCCGAATATTCATTGTTTTGAAGAGCTTCCACAACATAATTAGGTGGTTGATTTACCTCCTCAAGTTTCCAAAATAATCCTTCATCATCATATTCTAATTCTCCAAGTTCTTTCTCTGTCATTTGACTAAAATCTTTGAGCATTTGAAGTTTTTTCGGAGTAAATTCTACTGTGGGAACTGAAGGTGAAATCGTTTGTTGAGTTTCTAAAAGTGGTTTAAAAAATTTCTCTTGTTTTCTTTCAAAGGCTTCTTCACCAGTTAGTTTCTGTCTCTGTTTCTTCTTTATCTCTTCCTGTTGCTTTACAACTTTTGAAAGCAACTCTTGATGTTCTTTAAACTTTCTTGCTCTTTCTTCGGTATTCATCTTCTGTATTTATTTATTGAAAAATATCATTTAATGAATTGTAAAGGTCAATGGGAAAATTTTCCTTTTCTTCGTCATTATAGTAAATGTGTTGAAATAAAAGCTTTTCTTTAAATATACTCAAAGGCAAAAGTTATTGTGACACACAAACAACAAACAGAATCAGCGTTAAACTTTTACTGCCGCGAATGAAATGTTATTACATGGAAAGACAAATGTTTCAAGGTATGGTAACGATCAACAGTCCATAAGAACAGTGCACCTGGCATATGCAAATGAGCCACAACACAAGAGGGGGTTCACAAGCAAGTTCACACAGTCAGTAGCGAGTGTGTCCACCTTGTGCATTGATGCAGGCCTGGCACCTTCGCCTCATTGAGGCCACTAAACGTCGATGAAAGTCCTTGGGAAGATCATTCCATATCCGAGGAAGGATTTGGTGGAGTTCCTGCAGCGTTTTTGGAGGATTCGGATGACGTCGTAAACGTCGCTCCATTTCATCCCAGACGTGTTCAATGGGTGACAAATCAGGGGATCTTGCAGGCCAGGGTAACACATTAACATTGTTCTGATTAAGATACTGCTGTACAACTCGAGCAATGTGTGGTCTGGCATTATCGTGTTGAAACGTCACTCCAGGGCCGTTCTGTTGCAAAAACGGTAAAGCGGCCATTTGCAAAATCTCGTCTCGGTACCTCACAGCATTCAAGTTCCCCTCAATCACAATCATTGGCGTTCTTGCTGCAGCTGTTATCCCACCCCAGATCATAATGCCCCCACCTCCAAAATGATCCCCTTCCAGAACACATGGCCTGATGTAACGTTCACCTGTGCACCTGTAGACACGTGTCCTACCGTCAGCTCGGTGAAGCTGTGCCAAATGGTGTTTCTATGGATGTTGAATCGACGAGCAACATCACGCTGCGAGGTACCAGACTGAAGCATACCTATAGCTCTCCATCTGTCATTTTCCCCGAGGCGTGGTATGTCGAACTTGTTCCAGAACGATGAATAGAGGTGTTTTTCTGACTTCTGCACTTCTTAAGACTGCATTGAGTGGAAATGATAAGCGTCTGGTTGTCTGGCCTTTTAAAGTGAACATTGCTGGCCATTTTTCTCGAATATGTCATGCTTCTTGCAAATTTCGTGCAATTCGAACAACAACTGCTTGGTTGCGTTTCTTCGACCATTTTAACACACTCTTTCTCTGGTTCAAATCCAAAAATTCATTCACAAGATTACCAATGAAAAAATTCCATGTCACAATAACTTTTGCCTCTGAGTATATTTCATCAAATTCTTTATTGGTATTAATATGAGTTGTTATTTCTTCTTCACTAATACTAGTATCTCTGCTTTTCATACGTTTGCGTTGAGTCTCCTCATCGATATCAAAACCGAATGATAAAATCTTAACTCCATCACCACACAAATGTTTAAGAATTTGTCTCATTCCTTCAGGATTAGTTTCTAAAATCCCAAGACCATTAGATTTTACTTAATTTAACTCACTCTTACAATGTGAATATTTTGTAGAACCAAGAGAGACCTCCTCAAATATTTGACCTTTGTTCCTCAATCGCATATGTTCCTCCATTGAAATGTAGTAATAATCTTTCCCTTCTATTTCTCCTGGTCGCATTGCTCTGGTTGTCCTACAAAACGAATCATAGGGTGTTTAAAAAAAAAAATTACAATCTTTTCATTTTTACTATTCAAGAGTTTAGATTTATGAAAGTTCTTTCCTGAAGCAGATTTACCCACAAGATTAATAAATAGTTGTCATTTATGTGTGTAAAATATCAGTTAGTATCTCATCTTGTTTCACAACAATATATTTATATTTTCCAATCGTGTGTTTCATATAATTTTCAAATTCTTTTTTACTACATAACGTAGAGCAATTATCTCTCCAATAATTATTTACATCTATTGAATTTAACTTAAATAAAATAAAAGTATTAGCATTGTTTCTTATTGAGTGACGAGGGAGTTGAAAATATGACTGACTAAGATAAATACAATTACAAGAAGAATGTCTCCCTCTTGTATAGTAGCTATCCATTACTGTTTGGTTTGTCTCATTAACACAATCATCAAAGATAACGAGGTTCTTTTTTGATTTATCTAAATCTTGAGGTGAAGGTATATCATCCGTATTATCACTGAGAATACAAGTTATGGGTTTTGATTTTGATTTCTGTGTATCACAAAATAGTTGTATTATATCCTCAATGTTGTAATCATTTAGTTTGTTTTGAAGTTTAAATAAACCGATAATGTCTTCCTTTTTAAGACCCGCATTAAAACCTTGTGATAGTAGTTGATACTCGGGTTGAAAACTTGACTTCGTAAAAATTATTAAATTATCATAATCTAAAAAGTTGGGGGTAAGGAGCATCTTTAAAAGCAAACAGGTTTTTCCACATCCGCTTGATCCGACTATTAGACATCTTAATGAATTTGGAAGATTTCTATGGTTGTTAAATTTTATCTTGTTTTCCCAAACGGGTAAAAAATCATTCATTTATATATTTGGAAAACAAGTCATCTAACTTTTTTTGAGCTATTTTAGAAACTCTATATTTTATCCTGAGTTCAGGTTTAATTTCAAAATAATTCATTATTTTATTTATATAGTATCTTGTATTAACATTTCCATTAAAATTATTTTGAATAATAAATATCATTAAACCCTGATACATTTCCTCAATACAAAGAGTCTCTTCCCTTGAAAGAAATGGTGTATTATCATCATAATACTTAACATTCATCTCTCTTATTAATCTTGTAAAGTAATGCATTTTTGGTTCTAATTTAAAAGAGTTATATATATTTTTATATTTTTTATTATCATTAATTAGAAGATAATCACAGAAAATACATTGCTTATATGAACCCTCATTATTAAGCCCTATTCTATCACAAGCCGGACAATTCCCTAATTTATCATATGGAGAGTCTGGATATTCTAAATATCCTTCTATCATATTTATATAGTAAATTTTTACTTAAACTAAACGCAAGTTTATTAGCTAATAAATACAATGTTTCAAAGCACAAAAGACAAATTTCAATCAATCTCTACTTCGGTGGAAGATATAGAAAAATATGTCAAAGATGTTAAATTGAACAAAGATAAATATGGAAATGTTTGGGTAAAACCAGTTATGGAAAATAACATGAGCCCCTCTATTTCATTTAAAAGAAGAGCTCTAACTATACCTGGAAAGACATCCATTAAAGAAAATCTAACAAAAGTTTCTCCTCTACTCCTGGCAATTTATTCAAAGCTTGAAAAAGTGATCGATCGTGATACTTTGAAAAAGAATGATAAGACCATTAATAATTCTAGAGGAGACATTTGTATTTTCTTTAATAATCCAAAGGGTGTAGATCTAAGTAAAATGAAGGATGTTAATATTTCTGGTGAAATGTCATTTCGTTCTATGATAGTTAGAGATTATTTAAAGATAACTTTTGATATTAAAAATGTCGAGATTGAATCTGTTAATGAAAGAAAGTATATAGATATTGATGGGAATATTTTTCCTGCTAATTAAATATGAGTCATTACAGCAGTGAAGATTTTACTATTTTATTGAACTCGGACGATTGTGATGACAGTATTTCATTGAACTCGGACGATGGTGATGATAGTATTTCATTGAACTCAGATGATAGTTATGATGCTAATAGTTTGTGCTCAAATGATAGTTATGAGAGTAGCTTTATTGATGACTCTGAGTATGATTCTGAGTATTCATGTGATAGTTATGACTCAGATGATTCTGAGTGAAAAAGTGTTTTAGTTTAAGTATAGTTTCATATATAAAAAGCCTGTAAAAAGGCACTTTCTTCTATAAGTGTTTTACTTTAAGCACAGTTTCATCTTTTAAAAAGCCTCTAAAAAGGTGTTTTACTTTAAGTATAATTTTGCTATATAAATATGATCAAAGCAACGTATTGCGACATTTGTGAACAAGAATATAAACAATACAAAAGACACCTTAAAACTAACAAACACACATTTAATCTACTTCACCTACTATCTCCTATTCAGAAGGAAACAAAACACTGTTCTGCCTGTAATAAAAATATCCTCAAGAAAGGCTTCGAAATACATCTTAAAACAAATCAACATTTATCAAATTTTATCACAACTAAAAACTCTGATGGCGCATTCAAAGGACATATTAAAATAAGAGTCTTCAACTTCAAACCTCCTGAACCAGAGTCTATAGTTGATGCTGTAGAAATAGTTAAACCTGCTGTTCAAACGTTGATTGAAAAAACACTAAAAGAAATGAAACCACTTAAATTTTATATGGGAGTAAAATTAGAAATGACAAAGGACGAAGGAGTTATAGATACACCATACATGAGAACTGAGCTACACTTTATATCTTCATATCAAGATTTTAAAACATCAGGAGTCTATGATGAACTTATTAAACAAGAGCAAGATGTGGATAATTCAATCGTAGGAAGTGGATTCAATATAGGAAAAATTATTTACATAGACATTCATATTCTTAAATCAGATCCTCTAAAAGCTTCTTCTTACATTGATTTACCCAGTGTTATCAAAAATAGAAAAGCAGTTATCAACATCAAAAATAAAGACAATAAATGTTTTCTCTGGTCTATTCTAGCACACTTACATCCTCCACATTTTCATGATGAAAGAGTATCTCATTATAAAAAATATGAGAATACATTAAATACGAAAGATCTAAAGTTTCCGATGACTTTAAATGATATTCCTAAATTTGAAAAGTTGAATAATTTATCAGTTAATGTTTATGGTCTAACAGAAACAAACAACATTCAGGTTTTAAAGCTTTCTGACAATTGTAAACAAACTCATATTAATCTTCTATATTTTAATTCAGACGAAAATTCACATTATACATACATCAAAGATATTACAAAATTAATAAAACCACAAGTATGTAAAAGAACAAATAAAATATATATTTGTATGCGTTGTCTTAACTTCTTCCATACACAAGAAAGATTAGATAAACATTCAAATTATTGTGGTGAACATAAATCAACGGTAATAAACATGCCTAAAAAAGGCTCAAAGATCACATTCAAAGATGAAAAGAAAACAATAAAACATCCATTTGTTATATATGCTGATTTTGAAAGTATTTTAGAAAAAATTGATACTGCTTCTCCAGATCCAAAAGAATCATACACAAATAAATATCAAAAACATACTCCTTGTGGTTTTTGTTATTACTAGGGCATTGCCCGTACTATATCTATATCTAAAATTATATCCCCCCCCCTCTATTTACATGAAATGGTTTGGTCCAAAGCGAACGGCTTCCGGAGTTTGGTAAAGAAATCGCCATCGCGTGCACAAACGCGCAGGAAAGCGAATGAATCGCAAATTCGTTTTTATTAGTTTTAAAACATAGTTTAACGCCAACATAGTTTGCAAACGTGAAATAAATGAATACGCTCTCAAATGTGCCATCTGAGGCAGAGTGTGTCCGCCACGTTCGGCACACGCGATAGTTCGCTGCTCTCTGATTGGTTGAATCGTTTTTTGGACATAGCTCGGTAAGTAATTGTCCGATTAATATGAAACCTTGAAAAGGCACATCCTCGGGTCCCCAGCAATATACCTGGCAAGTTAAAAGTATATCGGACCCGTGGTTGTCGAGAAACAGCGGTCACAGACAAACGTACAAACAGAGATTACTGGAATTATAGATAGACTAGGGCATTGCCCGTACTATATCTATATCTAAAATTATATCCCCCCCCTCTATTTACATGAAATGGTTTGGTCCAAAGCGAACGGCTTGCGAGTACGGTGACAATCCCCCCCCCCTCTATTTACATGCAATGGTTTGGTCCAAAGCGAACGGCTTCCGGAGTTTGGTAAAGAAATCGCCATCGCGTGCACAAACGCGCAGGAAAGCGAATGAATCGCAAATTCGGTTTTATTAGTTTTAAAACATAGTTTAACGCCAACATAGTTTGCAAACGTGAAATAAATGAATACGCTCTCAAATGTGCCATCCGAGGCAGAGTGTGTCCTCCACGTTCGGCACACGCGATCGTTCGCTGCTCTCTGATTGGTTGAATCGTTTTTTGGACATAGCTCGGTAAGTAATTGTCCGATTAATATGAAACCTTGAAAAGGCACATCCTCGGGTCCCCAGCAATATACCTGGCAAGTTAAAAGTATATCGGACCCGTGGTTGTCGAGAAACAGCGGTCACAGACAAACAGACGTACAGACGTACAAACGTACAGAGATTACTGGAATTATAGATAGATATCAAATCATCCGATGGTGATGAATATAACAAGTTAGAGGTGTATAGAGGCTCAAATACCCCAGAGGAGTTTGTGAAACGACTAGAAAAAGACTGTGTCCGATTAACCAAGATAATGAGAGAAACCAATAAACCAATGTCCTTAACAAGTAAAGAAAAAAGAGAATTTAGACAGCCAAAGGTTGCCTGTCATATTTGTGAGAAGAAAATTGGTAATAGTGGGGCTGCTTAACTGATGAATTGTGCCTTTTCCCTTAAAAGCATGAAACTTGGCACATGGCTAGAATACCCCAAAAGAAAGATTTTTAGTCCAGGGGGCATCTCCAATTTCACCCCATATGGCGGCCATCTTGAAGTTCAAGATGGCCGTCATACAAGACCTGTTTTGATGAATATCTCCATAATTAGAACAGATATCAAAATGGTTGAAGTGCCTATACCTACATTTTTAGGGTCTAGGAATCCAATGGCAACATAAAATATTCAATAGTATATGGCAGCCATCAGGAAAACGGGAAAGAATTCTCTGCTTGAGCTTTGTAGAATGTATGCGGCTTTCATGCTTGATACCCAGTTGTTCCAGCCGTGAAGAATACAGATTTGAAAGGTCAGCTAGCTTAAATACTGGAGCAGTGGCGGGGTCCTCAAAGCGGCTCTCTTCAATGAATGTCACAAGTTCTGCAAATGCGGTGCTGTGGAGCATGTTATCGCGATAGTCTGCTGGTGCTTGCTCTGTTTGAATGGTGGATGCACGATAATATAGAGATGCTAGGCACTTCGCATGGTATTTTGATTCCAGTGCAATCATGTCTCCACCGCTGAGACATCTTAGCAAGTCATCGTCTTCTACAAGTGCAGCACACTCCCGAACACGTCTGTCAGTCTTGAATGTGGAAACATCATGAAGCTGGTCTTTTCCAGATGACTTCTGGCAGAAAAAGCAGAGGTCTTCACGAATTGACAATGCAGAAGTCGACTGACGAGTGCGCTTAGAAACACCAGATGGACCCTCGCCTGCATCATCAGCCAATGCAGGTCTATCTTTAGAACGTTTCCTTGCACGTTCCAGTTCCGTATTGTTATACTTCAGTCTGCAGGACCTATGCCAACAGCCATTATGTGCAATAAGGGATGCCTCAATACCGTCACCTTCATCTAACGCATCAATGTTTATTGTCCTTGGTAGTAGACCGATTTTATTAAACTCACGGAGGTTTGCAGTCATTGTTTTGTAACCAGCAAGCACTGTTTCACCCTTTTCCCCTTTTCGTTTTGTTGGATGCTGAACATCCTCAGCTGTTGACTCCTGGCACAAAATGCACAGTTCCCATTGAATCTCCCGATGCCGTTCAGCAAGCGGCTGTGAAGGGTCTACGAGTTTCATCCGCTTTGACATCCTCAACGGCGGACACGGTGATGACTTCTAACGGTTACCTCAGAAGCAGATGATTGTCCTGAAATGAGAGAAAAAGAAAACAAAAATAGGTTCATCAAAGGGCATCTGAAATGAGCTTAACAATATAAATACAAATTGCATTTGGTCACGAAAGTGCAGCTTCAGAGATTTCTTGACCACTGAACCAAAACCTAGGCCTGAATATCTTACAATACTCTGATGCATTACATAATACGACGTGAATAAAAATGGTCCCTAGATGGTGGCCATCTTGTGATGCTACACATTAACCAATATTCTACGTTTTCATTTGATCATTGACCCAGAAAATTGGCATCAGCGTTAAAAAAATAATTACTTTCATAGACGCTTTAAATCACAGAAGAATGCCAACCTGGTAAGAGTATTTATGTGCTTTCCCAGTTTGCATGATACTATGCAAAATTAATATTTTCATATGGCCGCCACATACTGCTTAATATTGTATGTTACCATTGGATTCCTAGACCCTAAAAATGTAGGTGTAGGCACTGCAACCATTTAGATAGCTGTTCTAATTATGGAGATATTCATCAAAACAGGTGTTATGGCGGCCGTCTTGGATTTCAAGATGGCTGCCATATACTATTGAATATTTTATGTTGCCATTGGATTCCTAGACCCTAAAAATGTAGGTATAGGCACTTCAACCATTTTGATATCTGTTCTAATTATGGAGATATTCATCAAAATATGTCTTGTATGATGGCCATCTTGGATTTCAAGATGGCCGCCATATGGGGTGAAATTGGGGATGCCCCCTGGACTAAAAATCTTTCTTTTCGGGTATTCTATCCATGTGCCAAGTTTCATGCTTTTAAGGGAAAAGGCACAATCGATCCGAATTTTTTAGCTAAGCCGCCCAGCTATAAAGGTCTAAAGGTTAGAGACCATTGTCATCTCACTGGTAAATATAGAGGTCCGGCTCATCAAAGTTGTAATATTAATTATCAACTCCCCTCTTTCATTCCTGTTTTTCTTCATAACAATGCTCATTATGATACACATCTATTTATCAAGGAACTCTCAAAGACTTCTGGAAGTATCTCAGCAATCCCAAACACGGATCAGAAATACATTTCATTCACAAAAACAATTCACACATCTCCTATTACTCATATCAGATTTCTTGATACATTTAAATTCATGGCAAGTCCATTGGCTAACTTGGTTCAAAATCTAAAAGAGTTTCCATGTCTTTCAGAGTATTTTTTAGATAAAGATTTTCTAACACAAAAGGGAATTTACCCCTATGACTATATGGACTCATTTGAGAGATTCAATGAAACACAACTTCCTTCAAAAGAAAATTTCTATAACAAATTAAACAACAGTCATATATCTGATAAAGATTATGTACACACACAAAATGTTTGGGAAAAATATAACATCAAGAATCTTGGCGAGTATCACGATTTGTATCTCAAAACTGATGTGCTTTTATTGGCCGACGTATTTGAAGCCTTTAGATCTGTTTGTCGCACTGGATATGGATTGGATCCTGCTCACTACTACACAGCACCTGGATTGGCCTGGAGTGCGATGTTGAAAATGACAAAACAAGCTTTGGATTTGATAACCGATGTTGATATGCTTTTGATGATTGAAAAGGCAAAGAGAGGAGGAATTTCACAAGTCTGTTCAAAGAGATATGCTAAAGCAAATAACAAGTACATTCCAAATTATGATCCATCGGTAGAGAGCTCCTACTTGATGTATTATGATGCGAACAACCTGTATGGCTGGGCAATGTCTCAGGCTCTTCCTTATGGAAAACAGATGGGTAAAGGAAAAAGATTACAAAAAGGTTTTACAAGATGTATGTATCTCTACACAAAAAGAATTGGATGATTCAAAGGTTGGTTATTATTTTGAGGTCGATTTGAAATATCCAGAGGAACTTCATAACCTACACAAAGATCTCCCATTTGCTTGTGAAAAGGAAAGTCCAAAGAAGGAGTGGTTAAGTGATTATCAACAATCATTTAATATAGGTGAATCAACAGAAAAATTACTTACTACATTATATAACAAGAAAAATTATGTTCTACACCAAAGAAATTTGCGACAATATTTATCAAAAGGTCTAAGAGTAGAGAAGATCCATAGGGTTCTAAAGTTCAATCAAAGCCATTGGCTAAAGGAGTACATTGATTTTAATACACAAAGAAGAACAGAGTCAAAAACTGATTTTGAGAAAGACTTTTATAAATTGATGAATAATGCGGTCTTTGGTAAGACCATGGAAAATGTGAGGAAAAGACAAAATATCAGACTATCAACATCTTGGAAACAAGCATCAAAATTAATTAATAGACCGAGTTTTACTAGAGCTGAGGTCTTTACTGAGAACTTTTGTGCGATCCATTTGATTAAAGAGAGTATTGAAATGGACAAACCTATTTATATTGGAACATCAATTCTTGATTTATCAAAGTCATTAATGTATGATTACTTTTATAATAACTTGAGGAAGAAATATCAAAATGATGTTAATCTACTTTATATGGATACAGATAGTTTTCTTTTGCAAATTAATACTGATGATGTTTATTCAGACATGAAAAAGGACATTAATATCTATGACACTAGTAATTACAGTCCAGAGAGTGAGTTGTTCTCTTCTAAAAATAAAAAGGTGATTGGAAAGTTTAAGGATGAATTAGGAGGAAATGTCATGAGTGAATTTGTGGGATTGAGGTCTAAGGCTTATGCTTATAAATACATTGTGAATAACGTTGAAAAGACTGATAAGAAGTTAAAAGGTGTAAAGAAAAATGTTATTAAGGAAACAATAAACTTTAAGGATTATTATAACTGTTTAACAACAAAGAAAGAAGAGTTTAGAAACATTAATGGAATAAGAAGTTATAAACATAAATTATATTCAGAAGAGGTGAATAAGAAAGCATTGGGGGCTTTTGATGATAAGAGGTTTATTTTAAAAAATGGAATTGATAGTCTCCCTTATGGTTATATAAGTATATAAGTGATAAGTAAAAAAAAAGGGGGGGGGGGGGTTAGAGATTTTAACGGGCTACCGCTGCCTTTTTACTATTATATAGATGATAGAACCAAGTACCAACCAGACTAAAGAGTGGAGGTGTAATCAACCTTGGTATATAAATGGTAAACATAACGAATGCGAAAAATATCAAATAGGTATAATTGAAAAGCCAACTGGTAAAAAAATTTACAAAACAAATAAGAGAATTAATTTAAATACCGGTGAATTGGGTAAAAAAGATGGAAATATTTTTGAGTGGATGGAAAACTTTGATGGTTGTAAGGAAAATATATACTTTAATTTAAAAATGGTATGTGGCACTGGAGGCGCTCAAACAAGAACATTGAGGGAGGTTTATCATTTTATCTCAGCTCAGTTAAAATATCTTAATAAAGTACCAAACTCAAACATCTTTTTTGTTAATATATTAGATGGTGAAGGGAGTGGCAAGAGAATTAAATTATTTCCCACGCATAAACAAATATTTGTAGGATCAATGTTTGAGTGGTCTACTCGGGATCATTGATAGTAAGAGTACCATAAGACCAAGGGGGAATCATTGTTTGAGTGGTCTAATGCACAACATTAAGGATAGGTGTCAAAAGGCTAAAAGGTTCGTAAAGAGGTGAGAGGAAAATTAACATGTAAGTGAATGGGTCGATGTTTGAGTGGGTCAAAGATAATCTGCCAGATGATATGTAGAAGAAGGATTATAGGTCTATAAGGGAAAACAAATATTTGTAGTGTTTGAGTGGTCTAATGAACAACATTAAGGATAGGTACTATAGACAAAAGGTTCATAAAGATTAGGGTGGGAGAAATAGAGATGTTAATGGGCAATGAGGTTAAGAGGAAAATTAACATGTAAGTCCATGGGAAAATGAGTTTCCCAGAAGCAACATATATACACTACTTATAACCTTCCCGGGGCCCGTCCCGACATTTGTTGTTTCAGAGGTTTCCTCCTATCTTTCACCGTTCAGGAGATTAGCGCGTGCAGACAAACAAACAAACAAACAAACAATCGAACAAACAAAAACTTTATTTTATACGAGCCGAAAGCACCCGGCATTGCCAGGTTTCTTTTTGAATGAATTTACTACTATAATTCAGCTTTTACTCGTGGCCGTAGAAGAATGACTACCATAATTCAGCTGAGCCTTTAATTGTGAAATGGGCCCAGCTTGGCCGACGCGGCCTCGACCGGCCTCGCCACCTAGCCTATAACCTTCCCGGGGCCCGTCCTGACATTTTCGGTTCTTTTTGAATGAATTTACTACTATAATTCAACTTTCACTCGTGGCCGTAGAAGATTGACTACGACAATTCAGCTCAGCTTTTAATTGCGAAATGGGCCCAGCCCGGCCGAGGTGGGCCTTGACCGGCCTCGCCACCTAGCCTATAACCTTTCTGGGGCCCGTCCTGACATTTTTTGTATTAGAGGCTTCCTCCTATCTTTCACCGTTCAGGAGATTAGCGCGCACAAACAAACAAACAAACAAAAACTTTCTTTTATATATATAAATATATAGATAGAATAGCTGAAAGCACCGGGCGTTGCCCAGGTTATGTTTGAATGAATTTACTACTATAATTGAGCTTTTACTCATGGCCGTAGAAGATTGACTACTATAATTCAGCTCAGCCTTTAATTGCGAAATGGGCCCAGCCCGGCCGATTGCGGCCTCGACCGGCCTCCCCACCTAGCCTATAACCTTCCCAGGGCCGTCTCGACATTTTTGGTTCTTTTGGAATGAATTTACTACAATAATTCAGCTTTTACTCGTGGCCGTAGAAGAATGACTACCATAATTCAGCTCAGCTTTTAATTGTGAAATGGGCCCAACTTGGACAAAGTGGCCTGGACCGGCCTCGCCACTGAGCCTATAACCTTCCCGGGGCCTGTCCCAACATTTTCATTTCTTTTTGAATGAATTTACTACTATAATTCAGCTTTTACTCGCGGCCGTAGAAGATTGACTACTATAATTCAGCTCAGCTTTTAATTGCGAAATGGGCCCAGCGCGGCCGAGGTGGGCCTTGACCGGCCTCGCCACCTCGCATATAACCTTCCCGGGGCCCGTCCCGACATTTTTGGTTCTTTTTGAATGAATTTACTACTATAATTCAGCTTTTACTCGCGGCCGTAGAAGATTGACTACTATAATTCAGCTCAGCTTTTAATTGCGAAATGGGCCCAGCCCGGCCGAGGTGGGCCTCGACCGGCCTCGCCACCAAGCCTTTAACCTTCCCGGGGCCCGCCCCGACATTTTTTGTATTAGAGATTTCCTCCTATCTCTCACCGTTCAGGAGATTAGCGCACGCAAACAAACAAACAAACAAACAAAAACTTTCGTTTATACATATAAATATATAGATAGACTAGCTGAAAGCACCCGGCGTTGCCCGGGTTATGTTTGAATGAATTTACTACTATAATTGAGCTTTTACTCGTGGCCGTGGAAGATTGATTTCTATAATTCAGCTCAGCTTTTAATTGCGAAATGGACCCAGCCCGGCCGATTGTGGCCTCGACCGGCCTCGCCACACGCCTTTAACCTTCCCGGGGCCCGTCACGACATTTTTTGTATTAGAGATTTCCTCCTATCTCTCACCGTTCAGGAGATTAGCGTGCGCAAACAAACAAACAAAAACTTTCGTTTATATATATCGGTATATAGATAGACTAGCTGAAAGCACCCGGCATTGCCTGGGTTATTTTTGAATGAATTTACTACTAGAATTCAGCTTTTACTTGCGGCCGTAGAAGATTGACTACTATAATTCAGCTCAACTTTTAATTGCGAAATGGGCCCAGCCCAGCCGATTGCGGCCTCGCCACCTAGCCGATAACCTTCCCGAGGCTCATCCCGACATTTTTGGTTCTTTTTGAATGAATTTACCTATATAAATCAGCTTTTACGCGCGGCTGTAGAAGAATGACTACGATAATTCAGCTCAGCTTTTAATTGTGAAATGGGCCCAGCTTGGCCGACGCAGCCTCGACCGGCTTCGCCACCTAGCCTATAACCTTCCCGGGGCCCGTCCCGACATTTTCGGTTCTTTTTGAATGAATTTACTACTATAAATCAGCTTTTACTCGCGGCCGTAGAAGAATGACTACGATAATTCAGCTCAGCTTTTAATTGTGAAATGGGCCCAGCTCGGCCGAGGTAGGCCTTGACCGGCCTCGCCACCAAGCCTATACCCTTACCGGGGCCCGTCCCGACATTTATTGTATTAGAGGTTTCCTTCTATCTTTCACCATTCAGGAGATTAGCTTGCGCAGACAAACAAACAAACAAAAACTTTCTTTTACAGTCACGTGAAAAAGTAAGTACACCCCATGTAAAGTTTTGACTTTTTCAACATATTTCAACATACAGCTATTTGATCTTCATTTCAACAATATTGATAGATAAAGGTGATATAATATAACAAATATCATGAAACATTTACATTTTGTAGTCCATTGTATAATTTAAAGAAACATAAATGCAAATTTCGCATGTGGAAAAAGTAAGTACACCCCTACATTTATCACGACTTCAAATACCTAAAATTAGAATAAGGTGCACAAGCTCAGGTGCAAATGGTTAGAACATCGTTAGAGAGGATCTTGGAGGAACCTGTCTGATTTAAACCTCAGACATTTTTTTTGGTTTGCTCTTTGTTGTTGAAGTGTGCGGCGTCACCATGCCTAGATCAAAAGAGCTCTCTGAGGCCTTCAGAAAGAAGGTTATAGATGCCTACGAGTCTGGGAAGGGATTTAAAAAGATCTCCAAACAATTTGAAATCAATCATTCGACTGTCCGGAAGATCATCTCCAAGTGGAGAAGATTCCAAACATCTGCCAACTTGTTCAGGCCAGGCCGCCCCAGCAAGTTCAGCCCGAGAGCAGACCACAAGATGCTGAAAGAAGTCTCTAAGAACCCCAGAATGTCATCACGGGACCCACAGGTAGCTCTTGCCACTGTTGATGTCAAAGTGCACGAGTCTACCATTAGAAAGAGGCTGCACAAATTTGATCTACATGGGAGGTGTGCCAGGAGGACCCCTTTGCTGTCCAGAAAGAACATCAGGGCAAGACTAAAGTTTGCCAATGAACACCTAGGCAAAGACCAGCACTCCTGGAACAATGTGCTCTGGACAGATGAGTCAAAGGTGGAGCTATTTGGCCACAGTACCAGAAGACATGTTTCGTGAAAACCAAAGACAGCATTTGACCACAAGAACCTGATACCAACTGTAAAGCATGGTGGTGGAAATATTATGGTTTGGGGCAGCTTTGCTGCATCAGGACCTGGGCAGCTCACCATCATAGAATCCACTATGAATTCTTCATTGTACCAGAGGGTGCTTGAGGATAATGTGAGGCCATCTGTTTGGAAAGTTGAAGCTCAACAGAGGGTGGACCTTGCAACATGACAATGACCCTAAACATACCAGTAAATCCACCAAGGAATGGCTGAAAAGAAAGAAATGGAGGGTTCTGGAATGGCCAAGTCAAAGCCCGGATCTAAATCCCATCGAGATGTTGTGGGGGGGATTTGAAACGAGCTGTGCATGCAAGAAACCCCTCAAACATCGCACAGCTGAAAGAATTCTGCATGGAGGAGTGGGCAAAGATTTCTCCCAGTCGATGTCAGAGACTGGTAGTTAGTCATAAGAAACGCCTACTTGAGGTTGTTTCTGCCAAAGGGGGCAAGACCACCTATTAGAGCTAAGGGTGTACTTACTTTTTCCACATGTGAAATTTGCATTTATGTTTATTTAAATTATACAATGGACTACAAAATGTAAATGTTTCATGATATTTGTTATATTATATCACCTTTATCTATCAATATTGTTGAAATGAAGATCCAATAGTTGTATGTTGAAATATGTTGAAAAAGTGAAAACTTTACATGGGGTGTACTTACTTTTTCACGTGACTGTATATATATCGTTCAAAACGTTCAAAAAGTTCAAAACACACCTGGTCACAAGTGTGCTGCACTGACCGGGTCCTCAGTCGATGTCCTCAGCATCATCCCGTTTCGGCCCTTCAACCTCGATACGGTCAGCTAAGGTGGGCCAGCAGGGGCACGTACACATCCACCAGCAGCAACTGCATCTGGATGCGTACATACCCCCACCCCCAGCCAGTGCGAACAACAACAACAACAACAACACCACCTCCACATCCAGAATCCACAGCACCAAACAAACATGGTGGAACACTCAAACACCCACCTTTATACCCTTCACCACTCACCAACAAAACACACCAGATCATTCACACACACACATACACACCCATACACACACATACATACAGAACACCAACCAAACAACCACCTACACTTACATCATACACCACTCAACACACAAAAACACACACTCATGCAAAAATTAATTCATGCAAAAATACACACCCTCACCCACTCACTCATATACACAAAATAAGAAGTAATAATGGTAACAATAAAAAAAAAAAAAAAAAAAAAACCACACACACACAACCAACCTAAACCGTTCGACGTGTCTCCATAAACTTCCTCCATATCCAAAATGAGCCTTTGAAGGCAACCTGGGCCACCTTGTCACACATCCTCCTTTCTGTCCCACACACTCCCAGCCTCGCAAGAAATGCAGAAAAGGAATTGCCAATATACCCTCTGCACCCCACCTCAAATGGCTGACACGAAACGCCCCAACCCTTCTCCCGGCACTCTGCCTCCAGCTCACTGCACTTTCCTCTCTTCCTCTCGTGCACCTCCTCCATGTTCTCTTCCCAAGGTACCGACAACTCCCCTAAGATGAGCTGTCTTGTTGCACTTGACCAAATGACAATGTCAGGCCGCAACCTTGTCACACAGATCTCCTCTGGGAATACCAATTGTGGCTTTAGGTCTGCCACCACCTGCCAATCACAAGCATCTGACAGCCCTCTTGCTTTCCACCTCCTCCTCCTCTTTCCACCTCTTTCCACTTGGCCCTCTTTGACAAACCACACCTCTCCCCCATCAGTCTCCTTCTCCACTCTTCTCTCTCTCTCGATCTCAGCACCTCTTGTTGCACCATCTGCACCACCATCACCAGCACCTGATCATGTCGCCACCTGTATCTTCCTGCTGCCAATGCTACTGAGCATGCACTCAGTGCATGCTGCACCGTTCCCACACCTCCACACAAATAACATCTCTCCTCCTGCAACAACCCCCACAATCTCAAGTTTACTGGTGACGGAAGCACATCATACGTTGCCCGCAACAGGAAATTCAACAATATTGGCTCCATCCTCCAAATTCTTGCCACTTCAATATCCTCACCCGCACACCTTCCCACTTCGTCCAAGCACCTTGCTGTGCCTGACTGACTGCTTTCACATATCTCCCCTCCTCTTCCTTTCTTCTCAACTCCCTCTCAACCATCTTCCTCCTCTCTTTCAAACATGCCTTTCCCCATCGCTCATGCTCCATCCACCCCAAGCCATGCTTCCCATGCTGTACCATCTCCATGACCTCCTCCTGTTGCAACCGCTCCTCCATCTCGTCCACCTCTGCTCTTGCAATCCACTTCCGACTTCCCTTCTATTCTGGGAGAGCATTCTTTACCACTGCATCACTTGAATCCCGCAACATCATGAACTCCCGCACCCTCACCACCTTAAACTCCTCGGTTAATGATGTCAAGGGAAACTGGAGTTTTCCACCCTGACCATAAAAGGCAATGTTCGTCAAACAGCGTGGCACTCCCAACCACCTCCTCACAAACCCACTCACCACAACCTCCATCCTCTCTACATGCCCAATTGCAATATCATACATCATCAATGGCCACAATACTCGTGGCATCAACCCAAACTTCAAACACCATACCTTCAACTTACCTGGCAAACCACATCCATCAATCCTCTTCAAACCTCTCAAAAGCTTGTTTCTGACCGCCTCCACTCTTCCCACATCATTCAACGCCACTGTATACCATCTTCCCAAACTCTTCACAGGGGCCTCTACCAATGATGGAACCACCTCCCCTCCCAGCTCAAACCTGTGCATGTTATCCACCACTCCTCGTCTCACTATCACACTCCTCGACTTTCTTGCTTTAAATCCCATTCTTGCCCACCGCATCAACCTTTCAATAGCTGTATATAATATCAACATTTGATATTATATACAGCTTATATTATATATAAGATATTATATATAAGATAAGATATTATATATAAGATATTATATACAGTTTCAATATCAACCTTTCAATGAAGATCCAATAGCTTTTTGTTGAAATATGTTGAAAAAGTGAAAACTTTACATGTGGTGTACTTACTTTTTCACGTGACTGTATATATATATATATACATATATATATATATATACTGTATATATATATATATATATATATATATATATATATATATATATATATATATATATATATATATATATATATATATATATATATATATTGTTGCGGATATGGGATTTGGCCTCCATATCCGCTTGTAAATATTCCCCTATTTCCCCAATACTCCCCAACTATCCCCAATCCCCCATTCCCTAGTCCCATTGTCTGTAAACAACACTCTGTAGAACCGACCTTCCCCTTCTTCCCCCATTAAATGTCGTGCCCAGGTCCACCGCATCTCACGTAGACAACTTTCGGACATCTTGCTAGTTATTCTTAGTCTATGTCAGTTAAGGACTCGTTTCCATTAATTCTGACTCTTCGTTGCACCAGAATGTGATTGTATGGCACCAGTAGTGAGTTTAGGACCTCCCCATACCTCCTCCCATCTCCCCATGAAACAATAACAACAACAACAACTACAACCACAGCGGGGGCGGCGCGGCCGCGGTGCGGGGAGTGTGCGTCCTCACACCGGCTTGGTTAGCCGCCATTGCCATGTGCGCCCACGGGGTTACCACGAAGGGGCTGGCTGTCAGCTCCTCGTCAAGGGCGGAGCCCGGTAACCCCCGCACCCAATAAGAAGCAACGGGCCGATTCCATCTGGGGCGGAGCTAACGAGCCGAGGGCGTGTCACTCCCCGCCGGATATACGCAGCCACTTACCGGACGTGACGTGAGATGCGCCCCCAGCTTGGAGAAAGAACGTCACCTTCTAACGCTGACGCTGAGAGAGACCTCCCGCATCTCTGGACCGGACCGTGTGGATCCTGCCCCTGAGCCAAGGTGCACCTTGAGCTATCAACTACCTGCCCCTCCTTGCCATCAATCCCTGTGTGAGTCAGTTTTTGTCCTGTTTATCTGTGGTCTGTAAGGGCTAATATAAGACCGTGTTTAAGTGCCCACCTTACTATGCTGTACCTCTGGTCGGTGTAATCTAACGTTCCGATATATTATAACCTCCTCCGGAGGTCTTGAGAACTGTACCCTTGGTGTCGTGTCATTTTAACCCAGCCGTTGTGTCCTTTTCCTCAATTGATTTAGCGTAGCGCGACTCGGCCAACGTTCGAGTATAATCGGGTAAACTGTGCAGACGCGGCCATACCAAACCGCTCGGTAAACTAACATCCACAACCGCGTCTGTAACATTTGGTGTCGAGGAGTTGGATTCGGACCTGGGACTAAATTCAGTTAGGCCCAAATTTTGGAACACCAATTGTACCATTAGGGTAACATTTTGGTGTCGGGAAGTAGAATTCGATCCGGAGCGCGTTTCCCGCGCTCGAAATTATAACGGCGAAATTTAATAGTGTTTTACAAAAAAAATAAAAACCCGAATTTTGAAAGTCGCGCTATGGCAGACCAAGACGGCTGGGTTCCGGTAAAGGAGAGTGAGGTAGGGTCGATCCAGGACCAAATTGAGGGACAAGAGGAGAGCGAAGCAGTGAGGGTAGCAGATTCGCAAAATAGCGCCGTCACGCACGAAGTAGCGGGCGCGCAAAATGGCGCCTCGCAGATGGCCACGGCGTCCACACCCGCGACCGTGGTAGCGCCACCGGGGGATTTGAATCTTTTTTTTATGCAAATGACGGCCCTTATGGAAAAGAATAGTGAGCAATTGGGAGACCAAATTAGAGGTTTGAAAAGCACTATGGGACAAATGGGGAATCGGATGGATGCTCAGAGTGAGCAAATGAGGGCTGATAGTGAGCGATTAGAGGGCCAAATGGGGGTAATGAGGGACGAAGCGAGGGGTACCGGTGAGGGGTTAGACAATAATTTTAAGGGATTAGACAAGAAATTTGGGAAGTTAGACAATAATTTTGAGGAGTTAGACAAGAAATTTGGGAAGTTAGACAATAATTTTGAGGGGTTAGACAACGGGATAAAATAGGTGAGAAATGGGTTAATGGGGGTAGAAAACAGAATGGCCGCTCAAGAGAATCAAATGGAAGGGATGCAAAAGGGGTTAGAGGGGTTAGAAAACAGGATGGAAGGCAAATTGAGGGACATGAGGGACCAAGCGGAAAGGGAAGTTAAACAAATGGGGCAGCAGATAGAGGGGGTCAGAATGGGGGTAGAAACCAAACTGGATGCTCACAGGGAGGAAATGGAGCAGATGAGGGTGGCATCTGGGCAGGAGATGCAAGTGATGGGAGAGGAGATCAGAGGAGGAGTGAGTGAGGAGGTCGGAGGAGTGCACGAGGAGGTGAGGCACTGTAAGGAGCACATGGAGAAGGAGGTGAGAAAGGGGACTGTAAAGTTACAAGGGGGCATAGAGGACCTGACGCAGGAGGTGGAACAGCTGACGGAGGGACAAAAAGGACTAACGGAGCAGGTTCAAAGGAACACTGCGGTATTAGGAGGGTTAAAGGCGACACAGAAAGAACTAAAAGATGACTTGATAGCGACGAAGAGGGAATGTCAGATGGTACGTGAGGGACTGACAACGAGGTTGGACGAGGTGGTAGAGGTAATGGAGACGAAGGACCGGCAGGTGAGGACGCACATGGAAACGGTCAAGGTAGCCTTGGAGGACGAGCTTGAGGAGACGTACCGGGAAATAAAAGAGGTGAAGCAGAAATTAGAAGAAGTGGAAGAAGGGGTGAGCGAAATTAAGAAGCGACGGAGAGGGGATAAGAAAGAGATAAAAGAGGAGATAAAAGAATTGGTCCAAAGTCTGTGTTTGGATCGTGATGATGTGCTCATTAACCGGATGAGGGATTCGCAGGTGATGGAGAAGAAGCGAAGAGGAAGAGGACCCGGTGTAAGTGGTGACCAATATGGTCGTGCGTATGATGCGCCAGGGGATTTAATAAGCTTGGGGGTCGAGATGGACCCGGGTGTTCGTGAGAGGCCGTTGGTGAAGAGTGCGACAGGTCTGGTGTGCGAAAAAGGAGGTGTGCGAGAAAGTCCGACTCTGGGGTGTGTGAGGAAAAAGTGCGTGCCAAGGAGTGAGGGTGCTGGCGAGAGTGAGTCGGTCGTAGCGCGTGTGCGAGGGAGCACATGGAAGCGCGGTGTGGTAAGTGTTACAGAGGGTGTAACGGGAGAGTGTGCGCGAGAAAGGTGTGTGACGGACAGGTGCATGAGGAAAGAGTGCGCTGTCAAGAGTAAGGGTGAGTGCGCTGTCAAGAATGGAGGTGAGAGTAGTGAGAGTGACAAGGAGCGTGAGTTGGTTGTGACAGGTGAGAAAGGATGCACACCTGGAATGGTAGAGCATGAGTGGGAATGCACGCTGGAATTGGTAGTGAGGCACGTGGTTGGGTGTGCGAATGAGAGCACACCTGTGATTGTCACAGAGGAGGTGACCGAGGAGGGGGCGCGAAGAGGTGTGTTGGTGAGGTGTGCGACCAACGAATGTGTGCCAAAGTGTTCGGTGGTCAGGTGTGTGACCAAGGCTGTGAGTGGAATTAGGGTACCTGGGTGTGTAAGGAAAGGTACGAGGAGCATGGAGACGGCTGGATGTGTGAGCAAGGAACGGGCTGCGGGGTGTAAGCATGCAGGTGAAGCATCGACTTTAAACGGAGCAGCGGTTAGGTCGACTTTTAGCTGAATCGGGCCCTCGGTGCGTGCTGGGCCTCGCTTTGAACGGCCGCGTCCGTGCTCCACTAGGCGGAGCGGGCGGCTGGATAGGAAGGGTCGTCATGGCGACCACTTTTTGTTGAGGCATTCCGGCAGGTCGAGATCGGGCCATGGGATGGCTCCACGCCGAGATGGTGCGTGGGATCTCGGCACGGGTAAGCCCCCGTCCCTGCATCGAATGCCGGACGCATCCAGCCGCTGGCACGGAACAACCCGCATTCATTGCTCGGTTTTACGAAGTCGGGCTTTGGACAGGAATTGGCGCACCGAGAGGCAGTAGTGAGTAGACTGTGTGATGAGGTTAGTGTTTTGGACCCAAAATTAGAGAAAAACAAAATTTGATGATTGGCAAGGGATTGGCAGTAGTGATTGGCAGATGATGGGTAGTGATTGGCAAATTTTTAATTTGTTGAAATTTGATGTGCAAAAATTGGTAGTGAGCGATGGGCCCAGTGGGTAAGGCTGGCATCCCTGCCACCCTTCCCATATGGGGGCAAAGGAGCAATAGCTTATGGGGTGTATGGCAGTGAAAACTAGCCCGGGTGGGTTAGGTTATATTGTAGGGATCTAGCGAAGATGACATTAGGTGACGTTAAGTTTAGTTAGTGACTGATACCTGTAGTGGGGACGCAGGTAGATTAGTGTGGATGATAATGACGTGGGAGCGCAATAGTTTAAAGGGACGACTGGGAAGCGCAAGTTTCAGAAGGGAGTAGTTAGCTGAGATGATGCCGTGTGTGTGAGAATTGAACAGGTGTGATTGCACAGGTGTGCAACTGGACAGGTGTGTGGAGCAGTGTATGAGTAGTGAGTGTGTGGATCAGCGCGAATGCGCTTGGGGAGAGAAGGGTGCAGGTGGCACCAAGTATGAGAGCACAGGTGTGCAAGTACAGGTGTGTGGAGAGAGTTGGAGTAAGTGGTACGGAGTGGTGTGCATGGTGCGAAGGTGTGGATGGGGGAAGAGTGGACCCCTTTCACGAGTACCCGGGGGGGTAGTGTAAGTGTTAGGTAGAGGGTATAGGTAAATTGTGGTTGGATATTGGCATTTGTGGTGCGGTTGCAGAATGGTATTGTGGATGGGTGCATTAGTGTTGTGGAAATGGCTGGGTGTGTAGCCTGTTAGTGTGTGTAGTTGGTTGGGCACTCCACCACTGTGAGGATGTCGGCCAGGTGAGGCCGCAGGTGGGCTCTGGGAGCCGGTAGAGTTGTGGATGGGGCCCGAGGATCCGGAGGACGGACCCGGGTAGCCCAGTGCCAGAGAGGGCACCGAGTGGGGAGAGCGCCAGAGGGCCTTCCCCAGGTAGTTAGGATAGGGTGAGGAGCAGGTAAGCTCGGAGGCAACTGCAGTGGTGGAGGTGTGCAGGTGGGTAGACCCGCTGGGAGAGGTACACGCCACAGCCCAGAAATTGTGCGAGGGCACCGGGAGATGAATCGGGGGAGTGAGACCCCAAATTGAAAAGCACCACAGTTTGGTCAATGGGAATTGGTTTTTAGAACCCATAGTGTAAGAGGGCCAATGGATTGGCAGGGAAAGACCCCGGGTAATGTAAAGTTGTTAAAGTCATTTAGGAAATAGTTAGGATTGATGAACCTGTCGCACCATACGCAGCCACTTACCTGTGGTGATGATGATGACTCCACACCTGTGTTTTCTTTGTTTTGTGTTGCAGGAAGTAAGGATTGCTGTTGGATTTGTGAGACGCATCACGACGTGGATGAGACATTGGGGTGATTCCATCTCTCCCTCCCTAGGAGGGACTGATGATGAATTGGTGATGGCAAATTATGATGTTGAGTTGGAGATGGCAAATTTTGATGAGAGTTGAAAATGGCAAATTTGATTGGTTAGGAGGGAGAGAAGACGAATTTGGTTTATGGGAGGAACGGGGAAGACAGTAGGGACGTTTGTTGATTAGTAAAGTAGATGTTTATGGGTAGTGTTGTGTTTTGTGGATGCAGTAAGGGGTAGGGGAGGGGCCATGTAGGTTACCTGGTGGGGGGGGGGGGTGTACGGTAGGAACGTACCTGTCTCACCTGGTTCCCATGTGCCCCTAGTGTGCATTACCTAATGTTGCGTGCACTTTTGCGCCCTTACCACCTTACTCACTTGTCTTCTTCTTTTGTCTCCCACCTCCGAGGATCTGGCTTTGGGGCAGAGAGAGAGAGGAGAGAGAGGTGCTGGCTCCGCAGTTGCGGGCCTGCACTTTCGCTGCTTGCTGCCTGGATCGATACACCATATGGACCGCAATTTTGGTGGCCACCCACAATGGACCGCAGTTCTTTTGCGGCCAAGCACCACCCGTGGATGGACCTATGGGTCAACGTGGCACCTATGCCATACAGGTGAACCACTAATAGTTGGCCCCCTGACGGCCACAATTTAGAAATGGACGCGGTTGGCGCCTTTCTTTATTTTTGAAAGAGGCAAGAAGGCCAAGTGCACCACACGAAGAGCAAGAGACACCTGCAGGGTTAGGGGTTGTTGTTTTTATTTTAATGAACAATGGTGACTGCACCGATTGGTGCTTGGGGTGGTGCTTTTGGTGCTTGGAAGGGGTGCTCTGCACATTATTAAAGGCCGTAAGGCCACAGAGCACTCGTGGGTTGGTGTATCGATGCTGGCATGCGTGCTCTCTCTCTATGCATAACATCTGCATGTGTTCCTCCAAAAACAGGTCCTGGATCGTAGTGTAAATATCAGCGTAGTCTTGTGTAAATAATGCTCCCTACCGGCTGTATGTTTAGTTTGCGAATTCTTTCCGCGATTCGGTTATCCTGTGGGTGTGTTTCTGTGAGGAGAAGGGTGCAACGTCGCAGGGGGACATATTTACTCATTTGTGAATATCTGTAAAACTGTCGCACTCAGGGTAGAGTTAATAGTAGAGGGAACTACATCTGAGTGCCACACTAAAATAGGTAAAAATTTATCGGGTCGGGACGCCCCGAGGGTAGAGAAGGGTGCAATGTTGCGGATATGGGATTTGGCCTCCATATCCGCTTGTAAATATTCCCCTATTTCCCCAATACTCCCCAACTATCCCCAATCCCCCATTCCCTAGTCCCATTGTCTGTAAACAACACTCTGTAGAACCGACCTTCCCCTTCTTCCCCCATTAAATGTCGTGCCCAGGTCCACCGCATCTCACGTAGACAACTTTCGGACATCTTGCTAGTTATTCTTAGTCTATGTCAGTTAAGGACTCGTTTCCATTAATTCTGACTCTTCGTTGCACCAGAATGTGATTGTATGGCACCAGTAGTGAGTTTAGGACCTCCCCATACCTCCTCCCATCTTCCCCATGAAACAATAACAACAACAACAACTACAACCACAGCGGGGGCGGCGCGGCCGCGGTGTGGGGAGTGTGCGTCCTCACACCGGCTTGGTTAGCCGCCATTGCCATGTGCGCCCACGGGGTTACCACGAAGGGGCTGGCTGTCAGCTCCTCGTCAAGGGCGGAGCCCGGTAACCCCCGCACCCAATAAGAAGCAACGGGCCGATTCCATCTGGGGCGGAGCTAACGAGCCGAGGGCGTGTCACTCCCCGCCGGATATACGCAGCCACTTACCGGACGTGACGTGAGATGCGCCCCCAGCTTGGAGAAAGAACGTCACCTTCTAACGCTGACGCTGAGAGAGACCTCCCGCATCTCTGGACCAGACCGTGTGGATCCTGCCCCTGAGCCAAGGTGCACCTTGAGCTATCAACTACCTGCCCCTCCTTGCCATCAATCCCTGTGTGAGTCAGTTTTTGTCCTGTTTATCTGTGGTCTGTCGGGGCTAATATAAGACCGTGTTTAAGTGCCCACCTTACTATGCTGTACCTCTGGTCGGTGTAATCTAACGTTCCGTTATATTATAACCTCCTCCGGAGGTCTTGAGAACTGTACCCTTGGTGTCGTGTCATTTTAACCCAGCCGTTGTGTCCTTTTCCTCAATTGATTTAGCGTAGCGCGACTCGGCCAACGTTCGAGTATAATCGGGTAAACTGTGCAGACGCGGCCATACCAAACCGCTCGGTAAACTAACATCCACAACCGCGTCTGTAACAATATATATATATATATATGTATATACATACACATATATATATATTGTTACGGTTTTTAGAACCTTCACTGGTAAATTTAGTAAATTTATCCCTTATAAATGTCCCCCTGTAAATATTCCCATCAATTGGCTTGTTAAAGATCACACCCTAGTTAGTCCATGAACATCACGTAGCGAACCATAGGACCTCTTCGTAGTTATTTCATTATTATGTGTTTCAGTTAAGGATCTGTTCCCAGTAGTTGATTCTGCGTTGCATTAATCAAATAAGAGTAGGCCCAAACTTCCCTTCAAAAGTGGGGCGAGTGGTGTTCTAACTCCCCACCAGCCGCCATTGGCCATGCGGTCGGGCCGAGAAGAAGGGGGAGGAGCCGCCAGATCACGGGCGTGGCACGTCGACGCGTCATCGGAGGTGGAGTCAGCAAGCCCTTACCGGCCAACCAGCACCGCGGTGAGCCAACCGGTAGGCAGGTCATCAGAGCTGGCGGCTTGATTTCGAACACAGTAATAAAAGCGACTGCAAGGGACTGCTTGACGAGTCGGTGAGAAGGTATGAGTTAGATGAGTAGGAAGAGAGTTGGACGAAGAAGGCAGAGAGAGACGAAGCTGCGCAGAGCTCTGTGACAAGCTGCTTCAAAAAGCCCTACCGCATGAAACGACTATGTGTACCTGCCGCTGGCTGCTCGCTTCCAGCCCGGAGCGTGGACCTGGAGCGGACCTCCTTGCTGTACCCTGCCGAACCTTCCAGCCCTGTTGTCCCACCTGGACCTTCTCCTTCTTTCAGTGATTCCTGCCTGCTATTCCCCTTTCGTGTAAGTCTGTGTTTGTTCTGTCTGGGCGTTGATAATTAAGACTGTTTTAAGGCTTGCCCTGTGTATCTGCTTTATCCTCCTTGTAAATGCCTTTCTTTCGTTTCCTCTTTTAGTATAGAAATAAACCTGTGTTCTTCCTTTACCCTTGTTGGTTCTTTGGCTTCCTCTCATCCGATCGCTTTAGTCCCTTCTTTCCATTGAGTACCTGTGGCACGATTTGGCCAACGCTCGGAATCGGGTTTAGTCAATTGATAACGGCTCGAACCGCGGATTGCTAAACCGCTCGGCAAATACCATCTTGTCCGTGGTTCGAGCGGTACTTGTCTCCCTGTTTTGCGGAGGGATTGGTGAAGGTATTCAGGAGAACACCTTGACCAATAATCCTGATCAATTCCACCCCGCAAAAGAGCGTTACAAGTACCAGGACCAGAGACGGCCAGCTTAACAGGCCAAGGGGATTAACCCCCCCTTGCTAAGGGGAGTGCCGTCTCTGAGATCCGTAACAATATATATAAAGTAAAGCCGCATCCGTGCACTGTGTGTGTAATTCATTGTTGTAAATATCACCCTCTGTAAATAGTAATTCTTTGTAAATACCTCCATTTGTGTAAAGGTCAATGGTCATCCCCTTAGCAAGTCCATGTACAAGCACGTAGCCAATCATAGAACCTCTCTATAGTTATTTCTTTATTCTATGTGAGTTAAAGGCTCTGTTTCCCATTAATTGACTCTGCATTGCACCAAATGAAATAAGATATAATAGGTCCCCTTCAAGGATTGCATTTCCCAGCCAAACTCTCCCTCTCTGTGCAAAACCGCTTGACAAGCGTGGGGTGCGCACCCTCTCAACTGGCCTGGTTTTGAAGCGGCGTTCGCTGCCATTGTGAATACTAGGGCATGCCCGTACTATATATAAGCTAGGACGTGCCCGTACGTGGGTGCCCGTTCCTTGCCAAAAAAAAAAAAAAAAAAAATTTGTGTAGGGGTGTGTGTGTGTAAACATCCTAGGGCGTGCCCGTACGTGGGTGCAAAAAAACATGCGTGCAAACAACAACAACAAAAAAAAACTTTGAAACCACGTGGCAGTAACGACCACAGAACCCCCCCCCCCCTCTATTTACATGAATGGTTTGGTCCATTCGCAACGACCACAGAACCCCCCCCTCTATTTACATGCAATGGTTTGGTCCATTCGCAACGCCAAAGCGAACGGCGAACGGCTAAATCGCCATAGCTCGGTAAGTACTTGTCCGATTAATTTCAAACCTTGAAAAGGCACATCCTCGGGTCCCCAGCAATATACCTGGCAAGTTTAAAGTATATCGGACCCGTGGTTGTCGAGAAACAGCGGTCACAGACAAACATACACACATACACACATACACACATACACACATACACACATACACACATACACACAGAGATTAATGGAATTATAGATAGATGTGTTCCGTGCTCTGTTTGGACAAGAAGGGCGGGGTCGCCGAGAAGAGACAAGCCATGGCGCGCCACGGGGGCGGGACTGTTCAGCTCCATGCCCAAGTAAGGCTACAAGCCCGTGGCTCGCCACGGGGGGCAGGGCTGTTCAGCTCCATACCCAAATAAGGTAACAAGACCGTGGCATTGCCGTATAAGGCCACAAAACAGAGCACGGAGGCGGTACCCAAACGGCCGATGGCGTGTAACGCCCCGGTTTGAGATATGCGTGCGACAATCGCGCAAGGAGGGTACATGCTACTGGGCTGGTACGAGAAGCTGGTACGTGCTGCTGAACTGGTACGAGAGCTGGGTGCGTGCTGCTGAGCTGGGTTCGAGGCTGGAGCTGGGTTCGAGGTACTGGAGAGGAGAATCCCAGTGTTACCGACAGAGAGAGAGAGAGAGTCGTGGGTCGGAACGGAACCTCGCCAGATAAACGAACCTCCTGCCATTCCTGTCATCATCCCGTGTAAGTCTGACTGTCGTCTGTCTGTCTGTGTTGTCTGGGGTATAAGTTAAGCCTGTATAGATAAGCTAGAACTTGCTCTGTGTCCTTCTGCTCCTTCCATTTTCTGTATATTACTTTGATTTCTTTTCTTCCTTTAGTCTTGTGTAAATAATAATAAATCCTGTTATTTCCTACCTTTGCCTTCTTCTTCTTCCTCGTCCGATCGTCCTTGTCTTTTCCATCATTGAACACCTGTGGCACGATTTGGCCAACGCTCAGAATCGGGTTTAGTCTTTGTTAATGGTTCGAACCGCGGGCTGCTAAAACCGCTCGGCAAAATACCATCTTGTCTGTGGTTTCGAACCGAGTTGCCCACCTGCTTTGTGGAGGGATCGGCGGGGGTGTATGGCAATCCTTTGACCGATCGCCTCGGCCAATCCGACCTCACAAGGGAGCGGGGTAGCTTCAGGAGCGGAGACGGCCAGTGCAAATAGAAGGGGGATTAACCCCCATCCCCCCCCCCCCCCCGCTAAGGGGAGCGCCGTACTACGTTTCCGTAACAATTGGTGTCTGGGCGTGAGATTCGGACCCGAAGTGCGCTTAACGCACTCAAAATTACGAGCGGCCGAAATTATTATTAATATTCCAAATAAAAAATCGTGCCATGGATGATCAAGGCGACCGGATGCCGGTAGGGGAGTTACAGAAGGGTTAGAAGCAGCCCAGGACCCCAGGTAAGAGGTGTGAATAATGGAGGAGGAGCGAAATACGCATTGGGTAGCGGAGGGTTCAGGCGCACAAAATGGCGGCGGCTCGCACTTGGCGACGAGGGCCACGCCCGCTGCACAAGTAGGGGTTGTGGACCTGCAGAGCTTTTTGGCGCAAGTACTGGTAACCATAAAATCGGCGTATGGGTTGGGCGAGAAGGTCCCAAGGGTGCGCGACGGGGTAACGCGGGTCGAGGAGCGCAGGTTGAGCGAGTCGGAGCAAGGCACAGGTAACTGGACCAGGGTAGATAGAGATCGCGACCCGGGGTATGGAAAAGCCGGCGACCGCCGAGGTAGAAAAGGAAATTTTATTAGAGCTAGCGGTCGCCGAAGGAAAAGAAGATAAAGGAAGGGAATTAATTCAAATTGGCAAAGAAACCGAACCAATAGTGGAAATTGGGTTTAAGCAGACGCCGGACTTAGAAAAGCACTCGTGGCAGGGAGAGATGGAATATGTGCAAAGTCGGTGCTCACATCATGATGTTGTACTTCCTAACCCCCAATAAAGATTTGCAGGTGTTGGAGCGAGGAGGAAAAAGAATCCCCCAGGTGAGTCGGCCTATATATTGTGCGGGGAGATTTTGTATGAGGATGTTTGGCGCGAAAAGCATTTTCGCGCTCTTGGGATCGAGAAAGCATCCGGGCGTTGGTGAAGCATCCCTTGTGAGTGGGGTGAGTGGAAATGGCGCGCTTGTGGAAAAAAAGTGTGCATCGGGGAATGAGCGTGTTACAAAGTGTGGGAGTGATACCGAGTGCGAGAGAGAATGCACGTCGGAGTGTACGGAGTGTGACACGGAGAGTGAGTTGGTGGTGGCGCGAGTGCGAGAGGGCACATCGGAGCGCGAGTGTGAAACCGAGTGCGAGCGAGAATGCACGTCGGAGTGTACGGAGTGTGACACGGAGAGTGAGTTGGTGGTGGCGCGAGTGCGAGAGGGCACATCGGAGCGCGAGTGTGAAACCGAGTGCGAGCGAGAATGCACGTCAGAGTGTATGGAGTGTAACACGGAGAGTGAGTTGGTGGTGTAGCGGGTGCGAGAATGCACACCTGGAATGGTCATGCGTGTGCGAGAGTGTACACCTGATTTAGTGGTGGCGCGTGTGCGGGAGGATGCACCGAAGCGCGTGATCGGGTGTGCAAAAGTGTGCACACCCATGGTTGTCACAGAGGATGTGACCGAGGAGTGGGTGAGAGGAGGTGTGTTAAGGGAATGTGTGCAAGAAGGTGCGCGAGAGGAGTGGTGTGTAACAGGGAGTACGGTCGTGGAATTGACGAAGTGCATGAGATGTATGAGCAACCAACGGAATGAGTGGTGTGAGCATGCAAGTGAAGCATCGACGTTAACCGGGGCAGCGTTTAGGGCGACGGATAGCCGACGCGAGCACTCCGTGCGCGGTGCGCTTTGTTTGCAGCGAGGACCGGCCGGGACCTTAAGCGCGTCGCTCTTCGGAGCGTCGCGCACGATTCGGGCCGGGTCCCGCACTGAATGGTCGGTGCCGCGTCAGAGCGGCGATCGGCGCGATTCCGGGGGAGGGGGGCCAGGTCGGACCTTCGCCCCCTGGCGGGGACAGGGTTCTGACCGGGCGAGCTTCGGTCATCGGGCCGGAGACCGCAAGGTTCCACGCCGAGATGGTGCATGGAATCTCGGGCCGAGCATGCCGCCTCCCCAGAATCGTAAATGCCGGACGGACTCAACCTGCAGGTGACCAAACCACCCGAATTCATTGCTCGGCTTTGCGAAGCCGAGTTTTAATGATGTCATGACGTACCGAGAGGCTCAGATATAGCGGACTGTGATGATGATAGTGTTTTGGATCCGAAATTGAGAATAGTGAATAGGATTGGCAGAAATGATTGGCAAATTTGATGAGCAAAAATTTGATTGGCAGTGATTGGCAAATGTTGATTTGCAGGAATTTGATGGCAAAATTGATAGTGGGAGATGCCCGATGTGCAAGGATGGTAAATCCACAATCCCTCACACACACCGGGGCACATGAGCACTAGTTATGGGGTTATGGTGGTGAAAACCAAGCGAGGGAGGGTTTGAATAAATGTATAGGGATCTAGAGAAATGACCATAGGTAACTGTACAGGTAAGTAGTGACATTGTACAGGTAGTCGGGGACGTAGGTAGATTAGCTGGTTGTTAATGACGTGGTATGTGCTTAGTTTAAAGGGAAGACGGGGAGCACCAAGTTAGAAGGGCACCAGGTAGATCAGATGATGCCGTGTGTGTGAGAATCTTTGTCGGTGAGCATGTTGAGCAAATGAGGAATTGCTAGGCAATGCTCGGGAGAGATGTGTGTATGAGCGTGGGAGAATTTCGGTGCCTGAGGCAATGGTTTGGAGAGTTAGAAGTGTATGGTGAAAAGTGTGAGGTGATTGTGAGTTGTATTGAGCATGGAAGTGTATGGAGCAGTGTATGAGGAATAATTGTGATTGTGCATTGTATTGAATGAATGAAGAAGCCTGGGAGGAAGGAGGGTGCAGGAGGCACCAGGTGTGATTGCACAGGTGTGCAAGTGAACAGGTGTATGGAGCAGTGTATGACTGAGTAATGGTGATTGTGTGTTGTGTTGAGCAAATGGTCCTGGAGGAAGGAGGGTGCAGGAAGCACCAAGTGTAGGAGTGATGGCACAGGTGTGCAAATACAGGTGAGCATGGTTGTATGGAATATATGGAGTATGGAATGGATGGTGTGGAGTGAGTATGGTGGAAAATGTGGAGTGGAGTAGTTGGTGTGAAGGAGTGTATGGGGAGGATGGACCCCCATCACGAATACCCAGGGAGGGTAGTTTAAGAGTTAGGTAGAGGGTATAGGTAAATTGTGGCTGGATATTGGCTTCTGTGGTGCGTGTGGAAGAATGGTGTTTGGATGGGTGCATTAGTGACGTGGAAAAGACTGGGCGTGTGGCCTGTTAGAGGGATGGTTGGTTGAGCGCTCCGCCACTGGTAGTCTGTCGGCCAGGTGAGGCCGCAGGTGGGCTCTGGGAGCCGTTAGAGTTTAATGGGGCCCGAGGATCCAGAGGAAGGACCCGGGTAGCCCAGTGCCAGAGAGGGCACCGAGGGGGTAAGCGCCAAGGAGGGCCTTCCCCAGGTAGATAGGTAGGGTGAGGAGCCAGGTAAGCTCGGGTGGCAACTTCAGTGGCGGAGGCGCACAGGTAAGTAGACCTGTTAGGGGAGCCACACGACTCAGTTCCGAAATTGTGCAAAGGCACAGGGAGTTGAACCGGGGGAGTGAGACCCCAAATTGATGAAGCACTACAGTTTGGTCAATGGGAATTGGTTCTTAAAACCGCATAGAGTGTAAGATGGCCAATGGATTGGCAAGGAAAGACCCCGGGTAGTGTAAAGTGTATTAAAGTCATTTAGAGGATAGTTAGGATTAAGAATCTCCTCGCACCATCTACATCCACTCACCTGAGGTGACGTAACTCCACACCATGCCATGTTTTGGTTATTTTTTGTGCAAATGTTTGGACTGTGAGACGCATCATGACGTGGGTGTGACATTGTGCTTGATGTTCCATCTCTTCCTCCTTATGAGGAATTGATGAGAAATTTGGATGATGGCAAATTTGGTTAGAGGGATTGTGACGATTTTGGTATTAGGGGAGATATGGGGAAGACGTGACGCTAGAGACGAATTGTAAATTGTTGTAAATATGGGTAAGGGCAAGGGTGGAGTAGGTGACAGGGGGGGGGGGGGGTGGTGTATGGTAGGGACGAGCTTTCTCACTTCGCTCTCCGTGCGCACCTCACCTTGCATTGCCTTTGTTGATGTGTACCCTTGTGACCTTACCCCTCGCTAACCTGTCGTCTCTGTCTTCCTTCTCCCAACCGAGGATCGTGCTCTCTGGGCACTGAGGGGAGCGTGCGGGGGGGGGGGGGGGGGGCCGCGTCGGTGTGCCCGAAATTTCCGCAAACAGCTGCCTGCATCCACGCACGACTTATGGACCACAGTCTGTGGCCAAGCACCACTTATGGACCACAAGTTTTGTGGCATGGCCCCTCTGCTGGGACCGGCCAGGTTGGCCAGAGGAAGATCTTGCTTGCGGACCTCGGTAACGTGGCACCTATGCCATACAGGTGAACCACCCATAGTTGGCCCCCTGTGGGCCATAAATAAAAACGGACACGTTTTGTGCATTTTTCATTTTTATTATTGCAAATAGGCTGCAAGCAAGAAGAACATGAAGAAAGACAACATCTGGAAGAACATCGGCCAGCAGAGGGAGCAGAGAAGAACAAGATCATCAGTGTGTTGTTTTTATTGTGATGAAATATGTGCAATGAGCACTGGATGGTGCTTTGGTGTTTTTCTGGTGCTGATTGGTGCTTTTGGGTGCTCTTTATTGGTGTTTATTTGTGCTGGTGCGTCAATGCAGTGCAGGCTGTCTCCTCCCCTCCCACAGGATTTTCTTTTTGTTTCCCCCAAAAGAAATTGCAGTTCCTGGGTTGCGTTTTGTAAATAGTCCAAGTAACGTAACTTGTAAATAATGCTCCCCACCGTAAATGTATAGTTTGAGAATTAATTCCACAATTCGGTTAGCTGTGGGCGTGAATCTGTTAGGTAGGGTGCAATGCAACAGCGGGACATACTTATTTGTGTTTTAAAACTGTCACACTCAGGGTCAGGTTAATTGCAAAGGGAATTACACCTACGTGCCACATTAAGTTAACGCTTTATAGGCCCGGGACGTGCCTGGAGGATGAGGGTGCAGTGTAACGGATTTGGGAAACCGTGCACTGTGTGTGTAATTCATTGTTGTAAATATCACCCTCTGTAATTCTTTATACCTCCATTTGTGTAAAGGTCAAAGGTCGTCCCCTTAGCTAGTCCATGTACAAGCACGTAGCCAATCATAGAACCTCTCTATAGTTATTTCTTTATTCTATGTGAGTTTAAGGCTCTGTTTCCCATTAATTGACTGCATTGCACCAAATGAAATAAGATATAATAGATCCCCTTCAAGGATTGCATTTCCCAGCCAAACTCTCCCTCTCTGTGCAAAACCGCTTGACAAGCGTGGGGTGCGCACCCTCTCAACTGGCCCTGGTTTCGAAGCGGCATTCGCTGCCATTGTGAATATGTGCTCCGTGCTCTGTTTGGACAAGAAGGGTGGGGTCGCCGAGAAGAGACAAGCCATGGCGCGCCACGGGGGCGGGGCTGTTCAGCTCCATACCCAAATAAGGTAACAAGACCGCGGCATTGCCATATAAGGCCATCAAAAGCCCATGGCGCGCCCCGGGGGCGGGGCTGTTCAGCTCCATGCCCAGGTAAGGCTACAAGCCCATGGCTTGCCACGGGGGGTGGGGCTGTTCAGCTCCATACCCAAATAAGGTAACAAGACCGTGGCATTGCCATATAAAGCCACAAAACAGAGCACGGGGGCGGTACCCAAACGGCCGAGGGCGTGTCATGCCCCGGCTTGAGATATGCGTGCGACAATCGCGCAAGGAGGGTACATGCTACTGGGCTGGTACGAGAAGCTGGTACGTGCTGCTGAACTGGTACGAGAACTGGGTGCGTGCTGCTGAGCTGGGTTCGAGGCTGGAGCTGGGTTTGAGGTACTGGAGAGGAGAATCCCAGTGTTACCGACATAGAGAGAGAGTCGTGGGTCGGAACGGAACCTCGCCAGATGAACGAACCTCCTGCCATTCCTGTCATCATCCCCGTGTAAGCATGACTGTCGTCTGTCTGTCTGTGTTGTCTGGGGTATAAGTTAAGCCTGTATAGATAAGCTAGAAATTGCTCTGTGTCCTTCTGCTCCTTCCATTTTCTGTAAATTACTTTGATTTCTTTTCTTCCTTTAGTCTTGTGTAAATAATAATAAATCCTGTTATTTCCTACCTTTGCCTTCTTCTTCCTCGTCCGATCGTCCTTGTCTTTTCCATCATTGAACACCTGTGGCATAATTTGGCCAACGCTTAGAATCGGGTTTAGTGTTTGTTAATGGCTCGAACGTCATGTTGCTAAAACCGCTCGGCAACGAGAACATCTAAAACAGGGGTTCGAGCGGTACTTGTCTCCCTGTTCTGCGGAGGGACGGATAAAGGTATTCGGGATAAACCCTGGACCCATAACCCTGATCCGTTCCATCCCGCGGGAGAGCGTTACAAGTACCAGGAGCGGAGACGGTCAGCTTAACAAGACAAGGGGCTAACCACCTCTTGCTAAAGGGGAGAGCCGGACTCCGTATCCGTAACAATATATATATATACATATATATATATATATATATATATATATATATATATACTAGCTTGGCTCGGCTTGCTACTCTCGCCTCACCAAGCGTCGATACAATTGAAGTTGAAAAAAAAAAATTCCCCAAAAACTTCCCCCCCAAAAAAAATAATAATTGGAAAATTTTTCCAAAAAAATACCCTTAGGACATACCGACGGGAGAGATATGTGCATTCCAGAAGTTTGGTACGATTTCACAAAAGTTTGAGAAATTAGTTCAGTGACAACACAGGACAGGACAGACGCTGCACAAATATATATATATATATATATATATATATATATATATACAGTGAAACCTTGACTTACGAGTTTAATTCGTTCTGTGACTGAGCTCGTAACTCAATTTGCTCGTTTCTCAAATTAAATTTCCCCATTAAAATGCATTGAAATGCTATTAATCCGTTCCAGCCCGCCAAAAACCACACCAATTTTTTTTTAAATATACAGTATATATAAAAATATCTCGCGCTTTATATTTCACCTGTATGCAGCATACAAGTTGGCAGGATGGCCTGGACTGGAGGTACGCACACTTGACTCTAAACTGTCCAGCCTGGGTTTGAATCCCGACCCAGCTATAACCTGTCATGGGTGAATCACAGGCAGGGTGATTCATCAATGTGTGTACCGCTAAACTGGGCGCCCCGTTTGCGTCCCATTAGTTGTTGGATGTTAAGGATCTCACCGTGTTTTCCACAAAGAGAAGGCGAGCTTTCGCCGGCACTCTGAACAAGTTGTGGCCTGGCATGCTCTTCTCCTCTGCCGTTATATACGTCCTCCTCAGCATCTTTTTCCAGAAGAGCCCTGTCTCGTCACAGTTGAATATTTGCTGGGGGATGTATCGTTCGGCTTCTATCAGTTCGGCAAAAGTTATAATAAAATCTTCAGTCCCTGAAGATTTTCCTCATCCTCATCTCACACATGATGTTCTCGGTCACGGTATCTCCTGCGAGCTGCTTCTCCGTCAACCACACAAACAACAACTTCTCCATCTCTTCATGGATAGAGGTCCGGAGCTTTGAAATAATCGTAACGCCCTTGGCTGGCGTTATAGCCTTTATCGACTCCTTCTGCTTCAAAATCGTACATATCGTAGAAGTACTACGATCGTACTGCCTCGCCAAGTCGACAACACGCACACCTCGCTCATGTTTTTCGACGATTGCGTGTTTTATATCCAAGCACATCATCCTCTTCTTCTTCTCAGTACTGCCCTTGGCACTCAATTTCTTAGGACCCATGGTTAAAACTAAGAAATTTTCCAAAATAACCAAAATGCGAAAACAAAGCAGCAGCGATATACGGCAGAGATGCTTGCACGGCAAGATAACCACGTGACCGGAACCCACTTGGTGGCGGGTGGCGTAAGCTCGTAACTCAGATCTCGGCTCGCATCTCAAAGCAATAAACCGCACCGAGCGACGGCTCGTATCTCGGAAAACTCGTAAGTTGGTGCACTCGTAAGTCAAGGTTTCACTGTATATATATATATATATATATATATATATATATATATATATATATATATATATATATATATATATATATATATATATATATATATATATATATATATATATATATATATATTTATATTGTTGCGGATCTTGAACGTCGGCTCTCCCCTTATCAAGGGGGGGGGGGGGGGTCAATCCCCTTGTCCTCTTATCTGGCCGACGCGACCCTGGAAGTTATAACGTCCTTCCCGGCGCGGCGTTAGGTAGGGTTTGTTAGGCCTAGGGATTCGCTACTACCTAAGTACTAACGCCGACCGGAAACTAGGGAATAACTCCCGCTCGAATCACGGATATGGATGGAAACGCCGAGTGGAAAGCGATCCGCAATCGGAGCTGTTAACAAGTGACTAGACCTGATTCTAAGCGGTTGCGATCGTGCCACGCTTACCCAATTAGAGAAAAGACTAATGCGATCGGATGGAGAGGAAACCAGGAAAATAGGAAGAACAGATGGGTTTATTAATTATGTACAAAGAGAAGAGGAAACGAAAGAAATGTACAAGAAAGAAAGAGGAAGGAAAAAGTACACAGGGCAGTCAATTACAGTCTTAACGTATTCCCTTGACAAACTGGCCCGTCTCACATACAGACACTCACACGGGGATTGCAGATGGTAGGGTGAAAGGTCCGGCGATGGGGTCCAGGCTCCAGTCTGGCTCCGGTCCAGCAGACGAAACCCGGCAGGCAGCTCTTCGTGTAGCGCACCGCGAACGGACAATTATAATCACGGGGGAAGGCTGGTATACTGCATACGTAATATGTGCACGACTCGCCCCAAGCGCTCCCTCCCCAAATGTCCTGCACGCTGCAGTTCGTGGCAATCCTCTGTAATCACGACAGTCCTTTTTAACACCATTAGCACTTTCCACAATGATCAGTCCTTTATCACGCAGCAAATTGTGCCAGTCCTCCAAATCACCGCAGTCCTATAATCAGCCGACCTTCCAACAAGTCCTTTAATCAGCCGACCTTCCAACAAGTCCTTTAATCAGCCGACCTTCCAACAAGTCCTTTAATCAGCCGACCTTCCAACAAGTCCTCACGAGGGCTTTGTACGCTGGCTTTTATAAGTCAAGCCAGCGATCGCTCTGCAAGCCCCAACCACGCCCTGTCAGGCGATGTCACTCCAGCCCTGGTTGGCTGGTTATTGCTTACCGGCCCCGCCATGATGGCTGGGTGACGTGGCCACACCTTCTCCCTGGCGCTCCGCCCCCTTTTTCCGGGCTTCACCTCGTGGCTTATGGCGGCGTTGAACGAGCTCAAGGGCAGCGAAGGCTGCTGCTGCTGGCCAAGGAGCATACCAAATTGGGAGGGGCCATGGGGGCACAGACTGGGGAGCGCGCTTAATGGCGTCGCTTGGAGGGGAGGCTGGCAAAATGAACGAAAGGGCCTACTCTTATTTGATTGACACAACGCAGATTCAACTATTGGAAAATGGCCTTGTCTAAACACATACTAAGGAATAACTGATGTCCTATGGTGACCTACGTGTTGCTTGTGGCCTATCTATGGGGTGCTTCTTTTAACCTTTAATGATGTTATATTTATTTACAAGTGTGGGTTCTCAAAACCGCAACACTTTACCCCTCCTTTTGCCAGGCTCTCCCCGAGCCGATCGATACCTGGGTCAGGACTATCTTTTAACAATTAGTGTGACACTTAGGTGTGGTTACCCTCTACTTTTAACCTACTACCCTGAGTGCGACAGTTTTAACACTAGATATGTCCCCCCCTGCTGCGTTGTGTCCTACCTAACTGACTCACGCCCACAATTAACCGAATTACGGAATGGTTTTAAAACTAAACATTTAGGCCGGTGGGGAGCATTATTTACAAGACACTACTATTTAATTATTTACAAAACTATAACCCAGGACCTGTCGTTTGTGGGAAACAAAAGCAGAACTTTTGAGGAGAGGAAAAATACCACCCTGCACTGCACTGATACACCATACACCCATATGCACAATAAATGCACCATAATAAAAAAAATGCATGAAAAGCACCAGCACCAAAAATGCACAAAACATTTCAATAATAATAATAAAGGATGACGTCTTGTGCTTGTCGGCTGGGCCGATGGATCTTGGCTTGATCTTATTACTTGCTGTTCTTCGGTGTGCCCTCGTAAAAGTTCACCATCTTTGTTCGGGCACACCAAAGGTTAATTAATAAAAGGGGCACAACCCGCGTCCGCTTTTTTATTTATGGCCAGCAGGGCCAACTCAGGTGGTCCGCCTGCATGGCATCGATGCCACTTAAAACAGTGGTCCGCAAGCCAGATACTGCTGGCAGCAATGGTCTGTCCCAGCAACGGTGCCAGGCCACAGAACGTGTGGTCCATAGGTGCCAGGCCACAGAATGTGTGGTCCATATGGTGCATCAGTGCAGGCAGGCAGGCAGCAAGGGTGCAGGCAGCAAGAGTGTGGCTGCACCGCTCAGGGCACCTGCACACTCCCCTCGCACAAAAGACCATGGTCCATGAGTGGGGAGGCAGACAAAGCAGAGGTTAGCGGGGGGGGAAAGGGCACAAGGATACACGTAATCACAAGGCAATGCGACAGGAAGGGCACGGGAGAGCAAGCTGAGAAAGCTCGTCCCTACTCGTTCGTCACCCCCCATGTCAATCTACACTACCCTTGCCCTTCCCCGTATTTACACAATTTACAAATCCGTCTCTACTGTCTTGTCCCCCATATCTCCCCTAAACCGAATTCGTCACCCAATCCCTCCCAAGAAGGAAGGGATGGAATTTCACACAATGTCTCACCCACGTCAAGATGCGTCTTTCATTCTCCAAAATATCTGCAAAACCTGGTGTGGAGTCCTATCACCTCGGTGAGTGGATGCGGATGGTGCGAAGAGATTTTCTCCCTAACTATCCTTCTAAATGACATTAACACAGTTTACTCTACCCGGGGTCTTGCCCTGCCAATCCATTGTCCATCTTACACTATGTGGTTCTAAAAACCAATTCCCATTGCCCATACTGTGGTGCTCTCCCAATTTGGGGTCTCACTCCCCCCATTTTTCAATCTGTGCCCTCGCAAAATTTTGGGGCTGGGTCGTGTGGCTCTCCCAGCAGGTTTACTTACCTGCGCACCTCCGCCACTGAAGTCGCCTCCCGAGCTTGCCTGCTCCTCGCGACTACACTAACCGGGGAAGGCCCTCCCTGGCACTTACCCCTCTATGCCCACCTCGGCATCGGGCAACCCGGGTCCTTCCCATGGATCCTCGGGCCCCACTGAACTCTACACAACTCTACCTGGCTCCCAGAGCCTACCTGCGGCCTCAACTGGCCGACAGACTACCAGTGGCGGAGTGCTCAATAACCACACACACTAACAGGCTCACACGCCCAGCCATTCCACTTCACTTATGCACCCTTCTAAGCACTTCATTGCTACTACACGCACCACAGATGTCAATATCCAACAATTTACCTACTCCCTCTACCTAACTTTAAACTACCCTCCCCGGGTATTCGTGAAGGGGTCCATCCTCCCCCCATTCACGCCTTCGCACCATGCACTCCACACTACTCATTCCACACTACTCACTCCACACCCTTCATTCAAGACCATTTATTCCAGACCATTTATTCACTTGCACCCTATGCAAGGCAATCACTCAACACAATTACACACATCCTCAATACACTACTCATACACTTTTCCACACACACACACATCCCACTCGAGCATTGCCTCATTTGCTCACCAGCACTACAAGGACTCTCATTCTCAATTCCTCATTTCAAGCCCATGCACACGGTGGTTCCCACAATTACACACACACAGCATCATCTGACTATCTGTTTCCCCTAATACTAGTGCTTCCCTCATCTTCCCTTTACACTAGCACATCCCTCGTCATTATCATCCATCTATCTCTCTTCGTCCCCACTACTTGTACAATTGTCACTACTTACATCTCAGTCTCCTAAAGTCATTTCTAGGTCCCTAACCATTATCCTAACCCGCCCTCGGCGAGCTTACACTGCCAAACCCCATAAATCCTATAGCTCCTCTGCCCCAAAAATGTGAGGGATGGTAGAGCTACCATCCCTCCACATCACTATCGCCATTTGTCCACTATATTCAAGCCTCTCGGTGCGGGAAATACATTTTCGCAGCTCGGCTTCGAAAAGCCGGCAATGCATGCGGATGGTCAGTCTCCTGTAGGTTGGATCCATCCGGCATTTTCGATTCTGGGGAGGAGGCATACTCGGGCTGAGGTTCCAGGGTCCATCCTGGCGCAGAGCCTTGCGGTCTCCGACCCGATGACCCAAACTCCCCCGGCCGGAGCATCGCGCCCGCCAGGGGGCGAAGGTCCGACCTGGCCTTTCTCCCCCGGAATCGTGCCGGTCGCCGCTACGGCGCGGCACCGACCATACAGGGCGGAGCCCGGCCTGAATTGTGCACGGCGCTCCTTGCAAGAGCGCCGCGGCAACGATCCCAGCCGGCCCCCACATCACACAACGAACACCACACCCTGAGAGCTCACGTCGGCTATACGTCGGCCTAAGCGCTGCCCCGGTCAGCGTCGATGCTCGAGTTGCATTCTCACATCCACACCTCGTGACCCGTTCTACACTCACACATCGAGGCGTCTCCATACACTCCCTTATCACACACTCCTCTGTTACACACCTTTCTTCCACACACTCCTCCCATACACTCTCCCCCATTACATACTTTGTAACCACCACGGGTGTGCACTCTTGCATCCACCCACTCAGCGCACACCTACCCATGGGTGTGCAATCTCCTGTCGCACACCCAATCACGCACTCCGGTGTGCATCCCCGCACACTCTCCACCACCAAATCTGGTGTGCATTCTCGCACACTCTCCACAATCAACTCTGGTGTGCATTCACCCTCACTTTCACACTCTGTATCACACTCACTCTTTGGCACACACTTTTTCCTCACACTCACGCCATTCGCTCTCACACAGCGCACCACGGACCTTCCACAAGCGCCCGGGTGACGCCGTGATCCCAAGCGCGTGAAAAATCCTTTCGCGCCAAACCTTTTCGCACCATATACAGCCACGCTTACCTTCGGGATCCTCTTCTCCACACGCACCTGCAAATCTTTATTGGGATTAGTAAGTATGGCATCATGATGCGAACACGGACTTTGCACATTTTCCATCTCTTCCTTCCGTGAGTGCTTTTCTAAGTCCGCCGTCTTCTTAACCCCAATTTCAACTATACTTAATTCATTTTCTTTTTCCCCGACGACCGCTGGCGCTAATAAAATTAATTTTTCTAATTTGGCGGTCGTCGGCTTTCCCATACCCCGTGTCGCGATTTCTACCCCGGTCCACCCGGCCGTGCTTTGCTCAACTTCGCTCAACCCACGCTCCTCAAGCCGCGCTACCCCGTCGCATACCGATGTGCCTTTCCCGCTCGACCTGCGGTCAATGTCCTTCCCCAATGCTTTTATTTCACACCTGGCTTCCTCCCTCGCTAACACCTCGTTTATTTCTCGGGCTTGGCCATTCACGTCCTCCAATTGGCCCCCTAATTTGCTTCCGAATCCCCCCAATTTGCTTTCTAACCCCCCAATTTGACTTCCCAATTGCTCCCCCATTCTGTTTTCCAAATTACTTAACCCATCTTTCATTTGGTTACTTTGTGCATCCATCTCAATTTTCGATCCCCCAAATTGTTTTCCCATATCATTTCGCAATCCCCCAATTTGGTTTTCCATATTACTTAACCCTTCTTTCATTTCTTCCCTTGATTTGTCCATCTTTTCATCTATTTCTTTACTTTGCACCATGAAGCATGCCCTGATTTGCGCCATGAAGGCTTGCATGTTGCCCACCCCCATTTGCACAGCGGGCGTGGCCCTCGCCGCCATGTGCGAGGTGCCGCCATCTTGCTCGCCTGCAACCCCTACTGCTGCATCCTCTCGGATTCCCTCTTCCATTCCTCCCAATTGTCCCACTTCTTCCCAGGGGTCCTGGATTGACTCTAACCCTTCCTCCTCTTCTACCCCCACCGGCATCCGATCGCCTTGGCTATCCATGGCACGATTTAATTTAGATGTTAAATAAAATTTCGGCCGCTCGTAATTTGGAGTGCGCTCGGCGCACTTCGGGTCCAAATCCCACTCCCCGACACCAATTGTTGCGGCCAATATGCAAAATTGGTGTCCAAAATTTGGTCTAAAAAATTTAGTCCCAGGTTCCAAATCCCCACTCCTGACTACCAATTGTTGCGGATCTCGAATGTCGGCTCTCCCCTTATCAAGGGGGGGGGAGGGTTAATCCCCTTGTCCTCTTATCTGGCCGACACGACCCTGGAAGTTATAACGTCCTTCCCGGCACGGCGTTAGGTATGGTTTGTTAGGCCTAGGGATTCGCTACTACCTAAGTACTAACGCCGACTGGAAACGAGGGAATAACTCCCGCTCGAATCACGGATATGGATGGAAACGCCGAGCGGATAGCGATCCACGATCCGAGCTGTTAACAAGTGACTAGACCCGATTCTAAGCGGTTGCGATCGTGCCATGCTTACCCAATTAGAGAAAAGACTAATGCGATCGGATGGAGAGGAAACCAGGAAAATAGGAAGAACAGAAGGGTTTATTAATTATGTACAAAGAGAAGAGGAAACGAAAGAAATGTACAAGAAAGAAAGAGGAAGGAAAAAGTACACATGGCAGTCTTAATTACAGTCTTAACTTATTCCCTGGACAAACGGGCCCGTCTCACATACAGACACTCACACGGGGATTGCAGATGGTAGGGTGAAAGGTCCGGCGATGGGGTCCAGGCTCCAGTCCGGCTCCGGTCCAGCAGACGAAACCCGGCAGGCAGCTCTTTGTGTAGCGCACCGCGAACGGAAACGGGGGAAGGCTGGTATACTGCGTATGTAATATGCGCACGACTCGCCCCAAGCGCTCCCTCCCCAAATGTCCTGCACGCTGCAGTTCGTGGCAATCCTCTGTAATCACGACAGTCCTTTTTAATACCATTAGCGCTTTCCACAATGATCAGTCCTTTATCACGCGGCAAATTGTGCCAGTCCTCCAAATCACCGCAGTCCTGTAATCAGCTGACCTTCCAACAAGTCCTTTAATCAGCCGACCTTCCAACAAGTCCTTTAATCAGCCGACTGAAATAGCCAAATCAGCCAAAAATAGATATATATTTCTGTCAGTTGATTGTTTGTTTGCCATTTCTATTACAGTGTACACTGTACAAGAAGGTAGAAATAAATGATTTCATTAAATGATTCCAGGTAAATTACTGCAGTGACAGATCCCTCAAAGAAAAAGGGTCCAATTATCCCTAATGGAGATATGGCTGCCCAAACTGTCATGCCAGGTAAATTTACCTCCTTCTCAACTGTCACTCTTGGGTTCTCCGCAGCCCAGTAGACACAGTTGTGTCTGTTAATTGTGCCGTTAAGCTTAAAACATGCCTCATCTGACCACCAGATGTTGTCTAGCATTGTGTCCTCTTCATCAAGTTTAGCTAAGAACTCTTCGCAAAATTGAAGACGGCGGTCGTCATCTCCATCATGAAGAGCATGCAGTAAGCGTGGAATGTAAGGTTTCCATTTTTTCTGGTGAAGGATACGCATTACACTTGATTGGCTCACTTCCAACTCTGCAGATAAACGGCGAGTTGACTTTTGCGGACTTTGTTCCAGTCTCCTGATGGCTTCTTCAGCCTTAGCTACATTCGTTGCCGTTTTCGGACGACCGGACTTCTTTGCAGTGGCTACCGACCCTGTTGCTTCAAATTTCTCGACAATCAATCGTATGTTTCTTCCCTGGGGTGGGTTAATATCGAATTCCTGTGCCAAACGGCGTGCCGCCATCGTTGGTTGTTCATTACATTTGTAGTAATGTTTCACGGCCGCAATGCGTTGATTCATTGAAATGAATTACCTGAATTACCAGGGCCCCGGCCCGGTAATTCATGGTTCAATTTGGTGCAATTTCAGTAACTTTCCACACTCTGAGCAATAACCTGCAAAACAAAAACAAAAATAAATAAACTAAGAAAATCAATAATCTTCAAGACAATTATTAACAACATGACATCCCAGAAAGAATCTGACAGCCGAAAAAACAAAAATCGGACGCGGGCGCTACATTTGATTCACTATGTATGTATATATATATATATATATATATATATATATATATATATATATATATATATATATATATATATATATATATATTGTTGCGGAAATGAGGATTGTGGTTTTTTTTTTGTGTTGTATTGTATGGTAAATTGTTGTGTAATATTGCTTGATTCTGAGCCCTCCTTGCTCCAGTCTGTTGTATAAAGATCAAAGGGCGTTCCGGTAGTTAATTCCATAAAGCATACACTTCAGCCAATCATAGAATACCCCTGTTCGATAGTTATATCTTTATTATGTGTATCAGGGTAAGGCTTTGTCTTCCATTAAAATGACACTCCATTGCACCAAGTGAAAGAAGAGTAGATCCCCTTTCATTCCCATTCCCAAAAAACGCAATTGCCAACTGTTCCCTCCGCGACTCCATTCGCCACGAGGTAGGCTCGGAGAAGAAGGGCGTGTCTCCACCTCGTCATAGAGGGGAGGAGTGAGCCAGCCCCGAACAACCAACCAAGCACGAGGGGTTTGGTTTGAGAGGGCGGAGGAAGAGCGATCGAGGAGGTTCGCGAAGGTTGAGGGGCGGGGCCTATATAACCCGCCGCGGGACGCTCCCCAACCAGATGAGATGAGTTCTGAGTTCTGCAAAGAGACGAGCTTCAGAGAGAAGTGCGCAAGGAGGGAAGAGAAGCGAGAAGGAAGCCTTTAACACAAGTGCGTGAGAGAAGCGCGGGGAAGCCTTGAGAGAAGTGCACGACGTCACCCTGCTCGCTCCCAGCCTGACGAGGCCCGGTTTGCTGTGCGCCCTGCAAAGCCTTCCAGCTTGTGGTCCGAGCTGAACCTTCCTCCCGGTCCAGCCAATCGTTCCTGCCTCCATTCCCCATTCATGTGAGTCTGTCTCTGTTTGTTCTGTCCTGGGTATTTAATTAAGTTTGTATAAGCTAGCGATTTTCACTGTGTCCTTCTGGTCCGTCCCTCTGTCTATTTTATTTTATTATCTTTCCTTCTCCTTGGTTTCTTTGAGCCTGTAAATAGTAAATAAATTATATTCGTATTTCCAACCTTTTTGTCTGCTTCTTCTTCACATCCGTTTCGCCTTAGTCTTTTCCCTATTGAATATCTGTGGCGCGATCTGGCCAATGTTTGGGGATCGGGTGAATCGGGGAAACTGTACGACCGCGGGGCCTCCGCTCGGCAAACATAACATCTTATCCGCGGGCCGTAACAATTGGTGTCTGGGAGTGAGATACAAGGCCCGAACCAAATTTTTAAAACATCTATAAAAAAAAAATTTGGTCAAAATTTGGAGCGGCCGAAATTTGGTTTGTTTTAAAGAAAAACCCGAATTTTGAAATCGCGCCATGGCTGGTCAAGGCGACGGGATGTCGGTGGGAGAGATAGGCGGGGTAGAATCGACCCAGGACCTGGGGGAAATGTATGCGGAGGAGGGCAATGAGGAGATGGTTGAGGAGGTTTCAGGCGCGCAAAATGGCGCTCTCGCGCACGAGGTTACGGGCGCGCAAAATGGCGCCTCGCACATGGCCACGGCGACCGCGCCCGCGACCGTAGCAGCGCCGCCGGTGGATTTGAACCTTTTTTTCCTGCAAATGGGGGCCCTTATGGACAGAATGGGGGAGCGACTAGGAAATCAAATTCAGGGGTTAGACAAGAAATTTGAGGGGTTAGACAATAATTTTAAGGGGTTAGACAAGAAATTTGAGGGGTTAGACAAGAAATTTGAGGGGTTAGACAATGGGATAGAAGGGGTGAAACATGGGTTAACGGGGGTGGAAAATAGAATGGCTGCCCAGGAGAATCAGATAGAGGGGGTGAAAAATGGGTTAGAGGGGTTAGAAAACAAGATGGAAAACAAATTGCGGGAAATAGGGGAGCAATCCGCCCGAGAAATTAAACAAATGGGAGAGCAGATAGAGGAGGTGAAAATCGGGGTAGAAACCAAACTGGATGCTCAGAGGGATGAATTGGGACAGATGAGGGTGGCATCTACAAAAGAGAGGGAGGAGATGAAGGAGGAGATACGACGAGGTGTAAGTGAGGAGGTCTCGGGGGTACGCGAGGAGGTAAAGCGAGGTGAAAAGCGTATGGAGAAAGTGGTGAGGAATAATACGGCTAGGTTACAGGGGGGCATAGAGGGTCTGACGAGGGGAGTAGAACAGCTGACAGTGGGACAAAAGGAACTCGTAGACCAAGTTGAAAGGAACACTGCGGTACTAGGAGGGTTAAAAGCGACACAAAACGACATTAAAAATGACTTTATAGCGACACAGAGGCAATGTCAGATGGTACGTGAGGGACTGACAACGAGGTTGGACGAGGTGACAGAAGTAATGGAGACGAAGGACCGGGAGGTGAGGACGCACATAGAGACGGTCAAGGTAGCCTTAGAGGACGAGATTGAGGAGACGCACCGGGAAATAAAAGAGGTGAAGCAAAAGTTAAAGGAGGTGTTAGAGGGGGTGAGTGAAATTAAGAAGAGACGGACAGAAACTAAGAGAGAAATACAGGAGGAGGTGATGGAATATGTACAAGGTCGGTGCTCAAATCGTGATGATGTGCTCGCTAACCAAATAAAGAGTTTGCAGGTGGCGAAGGAGGTGCGGAGACGAGGTGCCAAGGTGAGTGGCGATATATTCGGAAATGTAGATGATGTGAGGGGAGCTTCAGTCGGCTTGGGGGTTGCTTTGGATCCGGGTGTTCGTGAGAGGCCGCTGGTGAAGTGTGCGACAGGTACGGTGTGCGAAAGAGGAGGTGTGCGAGAATGTCCGACTCTGGGGTGTGTGAGGAAAAAGTGCGAGCCGAGGGGTGAGTGTGCTGTCGAGAGTGAGTTGGTCGTAGCGCGTGTGCGAGGGGCACATGGAAGCGCGGTGTGGTGAGTGTTACAGAGGATGTAACGAAAGAGTGTACACCTGTGGTGAGTGTTACGGAGGAAGTAACGGGAGAGTGTGCGCAAGAGGATGCGCGAGGAAGGTGTGTAACGGACGGGTGCATGAGGAAAGAGTGCGCTGTCAAAAGTAAGGGAGAATGTACACCTGTGGTGAGTGTTACGGAGGAAGTAACGGGAGAGTGTGCGCAAGAGTGTGCGCGAGAAAGGTGTGTAACGGACGGGTGCATGAGGAAAGAGTGCGCTGTCAAAAGTAAGGGAGAATGTACACCTGTGGTGAGTGTTACGGAGGAAGTAACGGGAGAGTGTGCGCGAGAAAGGTGTGTAACGGACAGGTGCATGAGGAAAGGGTGCGCTATCGAGAGTAAGGGTGAGTGTGCTGTCAAGAGTGGTGGTGAAAGTAGTAAGAGTGACACGGAGCGTAAGTTGGTTGTGGCAGGTGAGAGAGGATGTACACCTGGAATGGAGGGATGCACACCTGGAATGGTAGAGTGCGTATGGGAATGCACGCTGGAACTGGTAGTAAGGCACGTGGTTGGGTGTGCGAGTGAGAGCACACCTGTGATTGTCACAGAGGAGGTGACCGAGAAGGGGGCGCGAAGAGGTGTGTTGGTGAGGTGTGCGAACGATGAGTGTGTGCCAAGGTGTTCGGTGGTCAGGTGTGTGACCAAGTCTGTGAGCGAAAGAACGAGTACAATAACGAAGTACACGGGGTATACGGGCGGCGTTGGAGCACCGAGCTCGGTGAGGGTGAAAGGGGTAGCATATGCGTGTGAGCATGCAGGTGAAGCATCGACGGTAACCGGGTTAGCGGTTAGAGCGACTTATAGCCGAATCGGGCCCTCGGTGCACGCCGAGCAGCTTCGCGTGCCGCGAGGACCAGCGGGGATCCGAACCACGGCGGTTTCGAAAGAACCGCCGTACGCGATCCACTCTGGGCCTCACTTTGAACAGCCGCGTCCGTGCTCCACTAGGCGGAGCGGGCAGCCCCATAGGAAGGGTCATTATGGCGACCCCCTTTTGTTGAGGCGTTCCGGCAGGTCGAGATCGGGCCATTGGTCGGCTCTGTGCCGAGGTGGTGCGTGGGATCTCGGCCCGGGTAAGCGTCCTTCCTTGCACCGAATGCCGGACGCATCCAGCCACTGGCACCAAACAACCCGCATTCATTGCTCAGCTTTACGAAGCCGAGCTTTGGAGATGAATTGGCGCACCGAGAGGACCTAGTAAGTAGACGGGTGATGAGGTTAGTGTTCTGGACCCGAAATTAGAAAAAAACAAAATTTAATGATTGGCAAAGGATTGGCAGAGTGATGATTGGTAGAATGATTGGCAGATTGGCAGATGATTGGCAAAATTTTAATTTGTTGAAATTTGATGTGCCAAATTGGTAGTGGGAGATGGCCGATGTGGTGGGATGGCAACTCTGTCATCCTTCACAGCGGGGGCAAAGGAGCACTAGATTTATGGGGTTTATGGCAGTGTAAGCTCGCCGAGGGAGGGTTTGGATAATGTGTAGGGCCCTAGAGATTGTAAATAGGTAACGTTAAGGTTAGGTAGTGACTGATACCTGTAGTGGGGACGCAGGTAGATTAGAGTGGATGATAATGACGTGGTATGTGCTTAGTTTAAAGGGAAGACGGGGAGCACTAAGTTAGCGGGGCAACAGGTAGTTCAGATGATGCCGTGTGTATGGTTAAAAGGTGTGATTGCACAGGTGTGCAACTGGACAGGTGGATGGAGCAGTGTATGAGGGAGTGATGGTGATGTGTATTGTGCTGACCAAATGGTCCAGGAAGGAAGGAGGGTGCAGGTGGCACCAGGTGTGATTGCACAGGTGTGCAACGACAGGTGTATGGAGAATGGTTGTGTGGAATAAATGGTCTGGAGTATATGGAGTATTGGAATGGATGGTCGTGGAGTGAGTATGGTGGAAACTATGGAGTGGAGTGGATGGTGCGAAGGTGTGAGTGGGGGAAGGATGGACCCCCATCACGAATACCCGGGGAGGGTAGTATAAGTGTTAGGTAGAGGGTACAGGTAAATTGTGGATGGATATTGGCATCTGTGGTGCGAGGTGAAAGAATGGTATTTGGATGGGTGCATTAGTGTTCTGGAAATGGCTGGACGTGTAGCCTGTTAGTGTGTGTAGTTGGTTTGGGCACTCCACCACTGTGAGGATGTCGGCCAGGTGAGGCCGCAGGTGGGCTCTGGGAGCCGGTAGAGTTGTTGTGGATGGGGCCCGAGGATCCGGAGGATGGACCCGGGTAGCCCAGTGCCAGAGGGCACCAAGGGGTGACAGAGCCAGGAGGGGCCTTCCCCAGTTAGTTAGGTTAGGGTGAGGAGCTAGGTAAGCTCGGGTGGCAACTGCAGTGGTGGAGGTGTGCAGGTGGGTAGACCTGCTGGGAGAGCTACACGCCCCAGTCCTGAAATTGTGCAAGGGCACCGGGAGATGAATCGGGGGAGTGAGACCCCAAATTGATGAAGCACCACAGTTTGGACAATGGGAATTGGTTTTTAGAACCCATAGTGTAAGTTGGCCAATGGATTGGCAGGGAAAGACCCCGGGTAGTGTAAAGTGTGTTAATGTCATTTAGAAAGTAGTTAGGATGAAAATCTCCTTGCACCATCTACATCCACTCACGTGAGATGACGTACCTCCACACCATGCCAGGTGGTTTTTGTTATTTTTATGATGCAAATGTTTGGAATGTGAGATGCATCATGACGTGGGTGTGACATTGTGCTTTGTTGTTCCATCTCTTCCTCCTTATGAGGGTTGATGATGAATTGGGTGATGGCAAATTTTGGATACAGGGATTGTGGAGACGAATTTGGTGTAGGGGAAATATGGGGAAGATGTGACGGTAGCGACGGATTTGTAAAGGTGTAGATTTTGTAAATATGGGGTAAGGGCAAGGGTGGAGTAGGTGACAGGGGGGGGGGTGACGTACGGTAGGGACGAGCTTTCTCACTTCGCTCTCCGTACGCACTTCGCCTTGCATTGCCTTGTTTGATGTGTACCCTTGTGACCTTACCCCTCGCTCATCTGTCTCTCCCCCCCCTTTGTCTCCCACATGAGGACCTGTGCGCCACTGGGCGCCGAGGGGAGCGTGCGTGAGTCCACCATTGTGCGCCCGGAACTCCCAGAACCAGCTGTCTGCATCGATGCACCACATTATGGACCACATGTCTGTGGCCGGGCACCACTGATGGACCCCATGGGTTGGGGCATGGCCCCTCTGCTGGAACCGGCCATGAGGGCCCGAAATCTTGCTGGCGGACCTTGGCCACAGGGCACCGATGCCCCACAGGTGAACCATACATAGTCGGCCCCTGTGGGCCATAAATAAAATAAAAAGAAATGGACACGTTTGGTGCAAGTTTTAATACAAATAGGCCGCCAGCAAAAGAAAATGACAACATCTGGAAGAAAGCAAATAGCCAGCAGAGGGAGCCGAAGAGCAAGAGACCACCTGCAGGGTTAGGGGTTGTTGATTTATTTTTATTGATGAACAGTGATGATTGTGCACCGATTGGTGCTTGAGGGTGCTTTGGTGCGTTTTTGGGTGCTTTCATGGTGCGTCGATGCAGAGCAGACTGTCTCCCCCCCAGAAAGAACAATCACAGGTCCTGGGTTGCGTTTTGTAAATAAAAGTAGCGTCAATTGTAAATAATGCTCCCCACCGTCAGTGTGTAGTTTGAAGACCATTCCGCAATTCGGTTAGCTGTGGGCGTGAGTCTGTTAGGCAGGGTGCAATGGAGCAGCAGGACATATTTATTTATGTTTTAAAACTGTCGCACTCAGGGTCAGGTTAAAAGTAGAGGGAACTACACCTACGTGTCACACTAAATTAAAGTTATAGGACCAGGACGTGCCTAAGAGGAGGAGGGTGCAGTGTTGCGGAAATGAGGATTGTGTTTTTTTTTATTGTGTTGTATTGTATGGTAAATTGTTGTGTAATATTGCTTGATTCTGAGCCCTCCTTACTCCAGTCTGTTGTATAAAGATCAAAGGGCGTTCCGGTAGTTAATTCCATAAAGCATACACGTCAGCCAATCATAGAATACCCCTGTTCGATAGTTATATCTTTATTATGTGTATCAGGGTAAGGCCTTGTCTTCCATTAAAATGACACTCCATTGCACCAAGTGAAAGAAGAGTAGATCCCCTTTCATTCCCATTCCCAAAAACCGCAATTGCCAACTGTTCCCTCTGCGACTCCATTCGCCACGAGGTAGGCTCGGAGAAGAAGGGCGTGTCTCCACCTCGTCATAGAGGGGAGGAGTGAGCCAGCCCCGAACAACCAACCAAGCACGAGGGGTTTGGTTTGAGAGGGCGGAGGAAGAGCGATCGAGGAGGTTCGCGAAGGTTGAGGGGCAGGGCCTATATAACCCGCCGCGGGACGCTCCCCAAGCAGATGAGATGAGTTCTGAGTTCTGCAAAGAGACGAGCTTCAGAGAGAAGTGCGCAAGGAGGGAAGAGAAGCGAGAAGGAAGCCTTTAACACAAGTGCGCGAGAGAAGCGCGGGGAAGCCTTGAGAGAAGTGCACGACGTCACCCTGCTCGCTCCCAGCCTGACGAGGCCCGGTTTGCTGTGCGCCCTGCAAAGCCTTCCAGCTTGTGGTCCGAGCTGAACCTTCCTCCCAGTCCAGCCAATCGTTCCTGCCTCCATTCCCCATTCGTGTGAGTCCATCTCTGTTTGTTCTGTCCTGCATATTTAATTAAGTTTGTATGAGCTAGCGATTTTCACTGTGTCCTTCTGGTCCGTCCCTCTGTCTATTTTGTTTTATTATCTTTCCTTCTCCTTGGTTTCTTTGAGCCTGTAAATAGTAAATAAATTATATTCGTATTTCCAACCTTTTTGTCTGCTTCTTCTTCACATCCGTGTCGCCTTAGTCTTTTCCCTATTGAATATCTGTGGCGCGATCTGGCCAACATTCGGGGATCGGGTGAATCGGGGAAACTGTACGACCGCGGGGCCTCCGCTCGGCAAACATAACATCTTATCCGCGGGCCGTAACAATATATATATATATATATATGTCAGTCATTAGGCGACTCCATACTATCAGTGGTGAATCGCCATTAAGGTATCCCATTCAGCTATCGCTGTATCTTAAAGGGAGCGATAAGCACCGCCTGCCACACAGTACATTATCTCTGGTATCCACTCATTATATGGTGTTGCCTAGATGCGGTCGGAAGTAACCAATTAATTTTAGTTCTCCAACCTAATGAGCTCACTCAGTGACGTCACCACCAAGTACGTACGCCTTGCCTGCCAAACTCCAGAGGAGCTATCTAGCAGTATGTAATTTTTAGATCTTATTTCAGATACAATCATAAGTGCCTGCAAAAACTCACAGTTACCGACCTGGTTTCGCCATGTTGGGGCTTCATCAGGGCAACACAGCGAGTCCTGCCTACACTTATGAATCTGAAAACCTTTCGATTTTATACCAGTCCGTTTTTGTTTAATACCAGCGGGGGAGAGTGGAGTCATCAGCAAAGAGATAGAGAGGATTTTCCAGAGATCGGAGAGATCATTGATGAAGACCAGAAAAAGCACAGGGCCCAGAACACTGCCTTGGGGAACTCCAGCCTGAACAGGAAGGGGGAGATGAGAGAAACCCATTCAGGGCCTCACGTTGACTATGACCAAAGAGGAAGTCCGCAAGCCTTGCATGGAGATTTCAATGGATACCATAGGAGGAGAGTTTGGTGAGCAGAGCGGGGTGCCAGGCCGTATCGAAGGCACGTGATATGTCAAGGGAGACAGCTCTAATTTCCTGTTTGACATTGAGGACCTCCATCCATTGTTGAGACAGCAGAAGCAGAACGTACAGAGTCGAGTGACCTGGTCTGAAACCAAATTGATGATCAGAGATCAAGCCATTGGAGAAGAGGAAGGATTTGATATCTGAAGCAATGATGGATTCCATGACTTTGCTGATAATTGTGAGCAGGCTGATTGGTCTGTAGTTGCAAGGATCCGTTTTTGCACCTTTTTGTGTACAGCGGTAATGTTGGCTGATTTCCCAGCTGATGGCAGATGACCTTGAGCAAATGAGAGGGTGAAGAGAACAGAGAGAGGGTGTGAAAGAGCGGCAGAGCAGGATTTTAGGACCAGTGGGCTGATGCCGTCTGGTCCAGTTGCAGAATCAGAGTCGAGGATTGACAGAAACTTCTCCACCTTGACAGGAGAGATGGACACAGAGTCCAGGCGCACCTGGGTACGACTGGGTACCATGGGTACAGAGAGAGACGGGTTTGGGACACAAGATTTAGAGGCCAACACAGAGTTGAGGCATTCAGCTTTTTCACGTGCGGAGTAAGCTGTGTAGCCGTTTGAGGTGAGGGAGGGGATGGAGGGTGAGCAAACACCAGAAATAGATTTGACAAGATGCCACCAGGATTTGGAAGAGGGAGACAGGATTGAGAGTTCACTCTTGAGAGTGGAGAGATATTGTTTCCTGGCTCTCCTGAGGGTAGACACACACTTGTTCCGAGCTTTGTGAAAGGAAATTAGATTGCCTTCCATTGGATTTGCCTTTCAGGAGGCGAAGACAAGTTGTTTAAAGGCAACTGCCTCACCACAATATTCCATGTACCATGGACGGGAGGAAGGGTATGACAACTGAAGACGAGATGGGATAAATCTGTGCATGAGAGAGAGCAGTTAACTTTGGAGGAATTCCCAGGATGAGTTGATGTCAGAGGCAGTAGAGATGGGAGACCAGACCAGATGATTGGTGGCTGCTTGCAGACCGTGCCAGTTGGCCTGAGTGAAATGCCAGAATCGTCGACGCTGAGGAGGCTCTCTGAGAATGGCCAGAGAGATGTCCACTTTAACAAGCATATGGTCAGATGAACCGATTGGAGCAGAAGAAGAGCAGCCAGAAATTTGCATGGAAGTTTGTCATAACCAAGTCGAGAAGAGAAGACGCTCCATTGACTGATATCCGGGTCAGGAAATTGATAGATTGTGTCAATCCCAGTGAGTCGCAGAAGTCCTTTGCTGAGGTGCCATGGCTGGTGAGAGGTACCCACACCCAGCCAGCTGGCATGATGACAGTTGAAATCACCACATATGAGGAAGAGAGAGTTGGGATGAGTAGATAGAAGTTGGTCCATGTTATAAACCGTAACTTATTTACATTTGCTGTCTTACTCCATTATAATAAGGTTTGCCATTACATTGTTTCATCTGCCTGTAAATACCTGTTTGACCTGCCGTGGTAAATACTTGCATTTTTGTTTCAGGGAATAAAAGCCATTTTTTAAAGAAACCGTATCTTGACTTATTCTGTCAGTTCTGATGGTGACATAAGGTTGTTGAGGCATTTGGCTAGCTCGGATTTGCCATCCAAGTTCGATCTCGGATGCAGTCATCTGACATTGGTATTGCTCGGCCGACTGATTAAGGTCTGTTACATAACTGCCAGGACGGTTCCCCCTTTGTCTTGCTCAACTCACCCTTAAGGTAAACCGACTTGGGTGGGAAGATCTGGCCAGAGTTGAGAGTTGCAAATGGCATCCAGAGTCCCGTAGAAACGACGTCCTCTTGGAGTTATCCAGAGGGGATGCCCATTAAAAGAAAACATAACACTGGTGTCAGGAGTGGGATTGCACCTGAGGGATGAGCAATCATACCTCAAAGACAGATTGTGGAGCGCGCCAGGTGAAATTTTTTCGAGCAGCTAGCTGCTATGTACCAGTTGGCAGTGATTTTCAGCCAGATGATGAATAAAATTGATGCAATGGGCAGCAAAACTGGCACAGGATGGGCAGAGCCTATGGCTGACACGACGGTGATGGGAAATAGGATGGATGCAATGGTTGAAGTTATGAAGGCAATGGGTGATGAGGTGGCATTGAGGATCGTGGCTGTGCTGAATGAGTTGAACAGAGTGAGGGCTGTGTGATTGGTGTCTGAAAATAGATGCAGGCGGGTGAAGCCAGAATGACATGGAAATGAACGGACTTGTCAGGAAGTGAAAGGACTTAAGGAAGGACAGGAACAATTAAAAATAGAAGTCGTAAATGAGGCAATTAAATAGCTGAGGATAGCTTAAAAAGAGATAATGGGTGAGTTCATTGCAGTAAAAAAAAGAAAAAAAAAGAGTGCCAAGGCGAGACTTGATGAGGTGAAAAAAAGTAAAATAAATGGGACAGATTTATGGAGACCAAAGAGCTACAGATGAACAAAAGGATCAAGACACAGAAGTATTTTTGGAAGAGGAACTGAAGGGAGCTAAGCTGGAGATAATAAAGATAAAAAGATGAGGTAGATCAAGTGAAAGCAGAACGAGTAGAGACGGAGGAGGGGTATAGGAAATTAAGGCTGAATTGATGAAATGTGTTGTAACCATGCAGAAGGATCGGGATAATGCACTGCAGGTGCACGAGAAGAGCGGAGAAGCCCTCGAGGTGGGCCGGGACGAGGTGAGTCCAGTCAAGGTGAGGCTGGGTGAGCCAGAGCGAGTGCATGGGTACGAATGGGTGTATGTCGAGCTTGGGCGGAAACAAAGAAACCGGGTTTTCTTGGAGTGATGAGAGGCAAGAAGAGTGTGTGAAGAGCAAGTGTACAGAGGTGCGTACCAGGAGTGGGTGGTATAGAATGGGTGAGCGAAGAAGAGAGCGCGGGGTCATGCACCGACATGGATGGGAATGTTAGCGGTGAGTGTGACTGAGGGGAAGGGTGAGCCCTCTGCAAGCAAATTTAAAATGCGGATGTGTTCTGGTCCCGATTGTGGAAAAATTAAAATATTAAATTTGGAAACTGTGCCGGCCCATAAGGTTCAGGGAGAATGTGAGCAGTCTGTGCTGGGCAAACCACCCAAGTGCGGAGGTTTGCTTGGATTAATGACAAACGCGGGGGGGGGGGGGGCGGTGTGTAAGCACTCTGTGCTGGGTACATCACTGGAGTGCGGACGGCTAAACAAGGAGCATTTGAAGGGATTGAAAAAGGGGTTAATGGAATTTGGCTTGAAGAATTTGCCACAGGAACAGAGGTGTGGAGCATGGTGTGCTGCTCGGTATGAGTGGTACGCACAAGACACCCAAAATGGATGGCTGGAGGACAACCCCTGTGAGTGGAAGGGCTGAGCACGGGAGGATTCTGTAGTGTGAGAGAGTGAGTGAGCAAGACAGGGAGGTGAATCGGTGTGAGAGAGAGCAAGGAGGGCTGTGAGCTTGATCATATGCATGGATGGAGTGAGAATGAGTGTAGTGGAGACCATGACACGGCTCGTGTGCATGTATGATGCGTGAAAGGATGCGAGGCAGCCCGTGTATGCAAGTTGTTGCATGAAAGATCAAGAGACGGGCCCTTGCGAATGACTGATGCGTAAAAGATCGAGACACGGGCCGTGTGAATGTGTGGTGTGCAGGGAACTGCAAGGCAGCTCATGAGCGTGAGTGGATTGGGAAAGTCCCACGGAGTGAGAGTGGGCGTGGTAAATGTCGTGGGGTGGCCTTTGTGAGAGTGACATCTGCGGAGGTTCGGCAGCATGAGCAAGGGGTGTGGCAAAGACGGCTTCGTTTGCTATGGGGAAAATCCCCAGGGCCCCTTACGGGACTAAAAATAAATTAGCAGGCGACGGATGTGCTCCCGAGTGGTTCTGTGGATGTGGAGAGGGGTTGAAGGGGGGGGGGGGGGGGGAGGGGGGATTTGAATCTAGCCTGAATATTTATAAAACCCATCTTTCACCAGCCATGTACCGCATAAAGCAACTGGACATACGTACACAAAAACACATATATGAGCTGCGAGCATGAACTGTTTATACATTCACTGCTGTGTGATTTGCCTTTTCATGGCTTTTGCGGCCGCGAATTTTATCCGGACTATAATCGAGAGCTTCGTGGGATGTACCACCAGCTACGAAAACAAGTCAACCCCGTGAATTATAGTAGTGGGGCAACGTAGCATAACAATTGTGCATTTTGTGAGGAAAGCACCAAATTTGGCACACTAGTAGACTATCATATTATGAAAAGATCTGGATATTGGGCCATCTCAGATTCAGAGATTTTATTTTTGCAAGATTTCGATTCGATTGGGATCGAAGAGAACACCTTCTGCGTCTTCTGTACAGTGAAGTTGCCAGCCCTGAATTCTCTGGCTACATCTGGGTGCTTCATTGGGAGTGCAACCATGTCCCTCAGGTGAACAGGGACCCACCTGGCATAGTGTGTGTGGTCTAAGGCATGGAACCATGGGACCAGTTCCGTCAGGGCATCAAGGTACATCGTGAATGAAGCCTGCCGCAGAGAACGCACGTAGACCAGTACCAACATCTCTAGTTCCAGCACAGTTGCCCAGTACTGAAAGTTGGGTATGTCTTCTCCTCTCTGGTGACACCAGTCTTCGAACTCAGGCAGGTCTTCTGCATCATCAGCATATGTCATACAGTGGCGTTCATACGCACTGTGTTGCAGGATGTGCAGTGCCGCTGCAGTGATTTGATGAGCTCTTCTTGTGCGGGTGACGTGAGCAGCTCGCAGGAAGGAGTCGGCCGTCCCTGGCGTTGCAATCTCAGCTTGCAAATCTGCAAAATCTGCAAATCTTGCAAAAATCAAATCTCTGAATCTGAGATGGCCCAATATCCAGATCTTTTCATAATATGATAGTCTACTAGTGTGCCAAATTTGGTGCTTTCCTCACAAAATGCACAATTGTTATGCTATATTTAGCTTAGCTGCCGGACTATAGGATGCAAACACTTCATCAAATCTATTACAGTTTGCAATTTATGATAAATCATCATCAGATATCTTACACAATGAAAACGCTTTGGGGGACGTTCCATCAGATACGAAAACATGTCAACCTCCATGAGTTATAGAATGAACGCTTCATTAAATCTATTATTGAAATTAGAAGCTAGGCTCAATATGACATCATCTGATAACATCCCCCACAAACAATGGGCAGAGTATTCACCCCTCCTGCAGATGCCCACAATGCTGGCAATCCTACATATACAGACTGTGTCCGGGATCTTGATCATCCTTCTCGTCCCATTGCTTTGACCTGCGTTTTTGACACTCGCTCTGATCATCGTTCAATAATGGCTCCCAAGCGCAAGACCAGTGCCGGAGATGCATCGACTACCAAGAGGCAGAAGAAAGTGATGTTGCTGAGCCAGAAAGTGGAGCTGCTAGACCGGCTTTCGAGAGTCGAGAGTGCGGCCTCTCTGGGCAGGCATTACGGCGTCAACAAATCCACCGTTCGCTACATACGGAAGAAGAAGGAGGCCATTCGTGAGAGAGTTTCAGCGAGCGCTGCATTGAGTTCAAAGGTGGTCATCCATGTCTGGAATGTCCACATGGAAAGGATGGAGAACACTCTCAGAATATAGATCGAGGACACCTCGCAGACGAGGGATTTCATGCTGAAAACCATGATGCTGAACCGTTCCCTAAACCCGCTCATCGAGGACGATTTTGACGCCATTCCAAAGGTTTCCGAGGAGGAGGAGGCAGAGGCGGGCAGCAATGAGGCAGAGGTGCTGGGGTCCAACCTCACAGTCCAGTTCCTGGGCGAATAGCTGCAGGACATGCGGGCGATTGTCGACAGGGTGGAAGACGCTGGCCCAGTCATGGAGAGGCACCTCAAGTTCAAGAGGGGCTTGGATGATGTGCTTCTCCCATACAAAGAGCTACATCAAAATATTGGGCAATCTGTCAGGCAGCTCCCCATTACCCATTTCTTCAGCCCTGCTCCCTCCACCTCAAGACCATCAACATCCTCTCCTGCCACCCTCTCAGCATAGTCACCAGCCTTCTCACCAGCGTCCTCACCTTCTCCTACCTCTCCTGGCTCTCCCTTAGTGCACGATTTTGCTGCACCATCATTTGGGTCGCCCTCAAAGGTCGAGCAATTCATGGGATTTTAATTCATCACCAGCATCACCATTATCATCATTTGAAAGTTGCGTGTTTGTAAAATAGAAATTTTAAACGGTACATGATGGTGTTGTGTTTTTTTTACTTTCACGATACGGTATGGTCAAGCACTTTTAATAAACTGTAAGCGCATTCCTTCAATAAATTGGAAATTGTACGTGGTGTTGTCGTTTTTTTTTATTCGTACGCATTTTTTATGAAACTGTAATCATGTGCTTTTGCGGTGGAAAACATTTTAAACTTTAAAAATGCTCCTATATGAATCAGGAACCGCCGGGAACCTATAACTTATCCCCCTTTTCCCCATTGAAACAATGCCGCGGCATACATTCACGGGATTTTCATCGAATTTGCGAGGAGTTTAAGGTGGTGAGGGTGCAGGCGGGAGTTCATGATGTTGTGGGATTCGAGTGATTCAGTGGTGAAGAATGCTCTCCCAGAGAAGAAGGGAAGTCGGAAGTGGAATGCAAGAGCAGAGGTGGACGAGATGGAGGAGCGGTTGCAACAGGAGGAGATAGTGGGGATGGTACAGCACGGGAAGCATGGCTTGGGGTGGATGAAGCATGAGCGATCGGGAAAGGCATGTGTGAAAGAGAGGAGGAAGATGGTTGAGAGGGAGGAGAGAAAAAGGAGGAGGAGGAGGGGAGATATGTGAAAGCAGTCTGTCAGGCACAGCAAGGTGCTTGGGACTCGGTGGGAAGGTGTGCAGGTGAGGACATTGAAATGGCAAGACATTTGGAGGATGGAGCTGAGAGGGTGAGAGGGTGAGAGTGGTTTTGAGTGCGTTCGGCACGCTATATGTACGCGCATTCCAGCCCCTTGCATTTGTAAGGTCCGGTCACACGCCAACGACGCCAGCTGCCTGCCTTTCTTCGCTGCGGACCTGGAGCCTGGAACCATCTGCCTGGACCTTCCTCCCCTACCAGCTACCTTTCGTGTGAGTCTGTCTGTTTGTCCTGGGCGTGTTATATAAGAGTGTATAAGGTTGCCCTATGTCCTTTTGTTTCCTCTTCGTGTATATTCCCTTCTTTCGTTTCCTCTTGTAGTATAGTAAATAAATCATATTTGTTCTTCCTTCACCCTTCTTATTCTTTGGTTCCTCTCATCCGGCCGCTTTAGACTTTTCCCCATTGAGTACCTGTGGCACGATTTGGCCAACCGCTTTAAATCGGGTTTAGTCCCTTTGTTAACGGCTCGAGCTGCGGATGGCTAAACCGCTCGGCAAAATTCCATCTTGTCCGTGGCTCGGGCAGAAGTAGCGCCCTGCTTTGCGGCGAGGTTGGCGAAGGTATCTGGGACTCCATTGACCAGTCACCCTGGTCAACCTCAACCCCGCAAAGGAGCGCGATACCTTCTAGGACTTGGACGGCCAGTGTAATAGACGAGGGGATTAAACCCCCCTCGGTAAGGGGAGTGCCGTGATTCGAGATCTGTTACAATTGGTGTCAGGAGTGGGATTTGAAGCCCGAACCAAATTTTTAACATCTGAAAAAATTTGGTCAAAATTAGGAGCGGCCGAAATCTAGTATTAATATCCTAATTATAATCGTGCCATGGATGATCAAGGCGGTCGGATGCCGGTGGGGGAGATAGAGGAAGAGTTAGAGTCGACCCAGGACCCCAGGGAGATGGGGGAGATGCAGGAAGAGAGCAAAGAGGGTGCGGTAGCGGGGGTTGCAGGCGCACAAGATGGCGGTGCCTCGCACATGTCGACATGGGCCGCGCCCGCTGCGCAATTAGGGGTTGTGGATCTGCAAGTCCTTATGGCACAATTCAGGGCTTGTATGATGGAGTCAGAGCAAAGGATGAACACTCGGAGAGAGCGAATCAGTCAGGAAATGAGGGACGAAGCAAGGGGTACCAGTGAGCAATTGGGAAGCCAAATTGGGGGATTGAGAAATGATATGGGAAGCCAAATTGGGGGATTGAGAAATGATATGGGAAGCCAAATTGGGGGGCTAGAAGGCAAATTAGGGGGCGAATTGGAGGACGTGAATGGCCAAGCCCGAGAAATTAATGAGGGGCTAGCGAGGGACAAAGCCCGGTATGAAGCAAGGGAGTGTGAAAGGGAAGTTAACCGCAGGTCTGGTGGGAAAAGCGCATTTGTACACGACGAGGTAACGCGGCGAGAGAAGCGCGGAGAAAGCAAGGTGGAGCAAAGCACAGCCTGGTGGACCGGGATAGAAATCGCGACATGGGTGTGAAAAACCCGACGGCCGCCGAATTGGACAGGGCAAATTCAGGTGCAGCGGCGGAAAAAGAACTAAGTCAAATGGAAAAAGAAACTAAAGAATTAGGGATCGTGGAAATTGGGTTGGAAGATACGCCGGACTTAGAGGTAAAGCACTCGCGGCAGGAAGTAATGGAAAATGTGCAAAGTCCGTGCCCGCATCATGATGCCATGCTTGATAAATCCTTATAAAGATTTGCAGGTGCATGTGGAGCGAAGAAGAAGAACCCGGAAGGTGAGTCGGGCTGTGTGTAGTGCTAAGAGGTTTTGCGGGAAGGTGTTTAGCGCGAAAATTATTTTCGCGCGCTTGGGATCGAGACGGTACCCGGGCATTTGTGGAGGGTCCCTTGTGAGTGGTGTGAGAGAAAATGGCGTGCGTGTGAGGAAAAGGTTTGTGAAGGTGAACGACGCGCGTGTACGAATGGCGTCGGAGCGTGAGTGTGATACCGGGTGCGAGGGAGAATGCACGACAGAGTATGGAAGTGAAACCGAGTGCGAGCGAGAATGCACGTCAGAGTGTATGTGTGATGAGAGTGACACGGAGAGTGAGTTGGTTGTGATGGGTGTGCGAGAATGCACACCTGAGTTGGTTGTGGCGTGTGTACAAGAGGGCACATCAGAGCGCATGAGTGGGTATGTGCAGAGGTACACACCCATGAGTGTTACGGAGTACGTAACGGAGGAGAGGTGTGGAACGGAGTGTGTGATGATAGAGTGTGCGAGGAGAATGTGTGCGCAAGAATGTGCACGAGAGTGTGTGGTGAGCGTTATGAGTAGACCTGAGTATGGAGCGAAAGAGAATGCACGAGCAAGTGCAATAACAAAGTGTATGCAGACACCTGGATGTGTGAGTATGGGAAGAGCCGCATGTGGATGTGAGCATGTGAGTAAGTCATCGACGTTGACCGGGGCAGCGGTTAGGCCGACGTATAGCCGACGTGAGCCCTCGGTCCGTGCCCGGCTTCGTGTGTTGCGGGAGCCGGCGGGAATCGGTGTCGCGTCGCTCCTGCTCGGGGCGCCGTGCACGATTCGCGCCGGGCCCCGCCCTGCATGGTCAAGTCCGCGCTTTGCCAGGCAAAGCGGGCGGCCCGGTTTGAGGGAAGGTAGGAGGGGTCGGAACGCGCCCCCTTGTGGTGGCAGCGTTCCCCCTGGGCAAGGCTGGCCCACCGCGCATGAGAGCGAAAGGCCCTGTGTAGGGATGTTGCTTTGAACCTTGGCCCGACGAAACCTCCTCCCCTGAACCGAATGCCGGACGGACCCAACCCGCAGTAGACCAAACCACCCGTATGCATTGCTCGGCTTTGCGAAGCCGAGCTGTAACGAATGCATGGACGTACCGAGAGGCTCTGAGTGAAGCGGACTGGGATGATGACAGTGTTTTGGTTTGGAATTGATACCCAGTGATTGGAAATTGGTAATAGTATTTGGAAATAGTGATTTGAAATTGGTAATAGGGATTTGAAATTGGAATTGATAGTGAGTGAAATTGGGATAATAGTGATAATTGGAAATTGATACCCAGTGTCGGGGGGTGGTATCCCTACCATCCCTCACATTTTATTTGCGGGCACATGAGCAATAGGATTTATGGGGTATGGCTGTGATAACTAGCCCGGGAGGGTTAGGTTATAATGTATAGGGATTTAGAAAGATGACCATAGGTAACGTTAGATTTAAGTAGCGACATGATACCTGTAGTAGGGGACGTAGCAGATTAGAGGATTATAATGTCGAGGGAGTGCAATAGTGTAAGGGAATACTGGGGAGCACGAGTTTCAGAATGGAGTAGTTAGATCAGATGATGCAGTGTGTGTGCAGGACGTGATTGAGCAGAGTATGGTGAAAGGTGTGATTGTGCGTTGTATTGAGTGAATGGTCCTGGAGGGAAGGAGGGTGCAAGTGCCACCAGGTGTGCAGGTGCCACCAGGTGTGCAAGTGACACCAGGTGTGTGAGCACCAGGTGAGTGTGCCAGTGCAGGTGAAGCACAGGTGTATGGAGAATGGTTGTGTGGAATAGCTGATATGGAATACATGGAGTATGGAATAAATGGTCTGGAATGAATGGAGTATGGAATAGATGGTATGGAGTATGGAATGGATGGTGTTGAGTGAGTAGTGTGGAATACGTGGAGTGGAGTGGTTGGTGCGAAAGGAGTGTATGGGGAAGATGGACCCCTTCACGAGTACCCGGGGAGGGTAGTTTAAAAGTAGGTAGAGGGAGTAGGTAAATTGTGGTTGGATATTGGCATCTGTGGTGCGGGTAGTTGCACAGGAGTGTTGTGATTGGTGCATGAGTAAAGTGGAATGGCTGGGCATGTGGCCTGTTAGTGAGTGTGATTGGTTGAGCACTCCGCCACTGTTAGTATGTCGGCCAGGTGAGGCCGCAGGTAGGCTCTGGGAGCCAGTAGAGTTCAATGGGGCCGAAGGATTCAAGGACGGACCCGGGTAGTCCGACGCCAGAGAGGGCGGTAGGGGGTGAGAGCGGCAGAGGGCCTTCCCCAGATAGGTTAGGGTAAGGAGCAGGTAAGCTCGGAGACAACTGCAGTGGCAGAGGTGTGCAGGTGAGCGGACCTGCTGGGAGCGCCATACGACCCATCCCGGAAATTGTGCGAGGGCACAGGGAGTAGAATCGGGGGAGTGAGACCCCAAATTGGTGAGCACCACAGTTTGGTCAATGGGAGTTCGGTTCTTAGAACCACATCGTGTAAGATGGCCAATGGTTTTGCAGGGAAAGACCCCGGGTAGAGTAAGTGTGTTAAAGTCATTTAGAGTAGAGTTAGGATTGGAATCTCTTCGCACCATCTACATCCACTCACCAAGGTGACAGGACTCCACACCACCGTTTTTTGCAAATGTCTGGTATGTAAGACGCATCATGACGTGGGGGTGACATTGTGCTTGTTTTTGTTCCATCTCTTCCTCCTTAGGAGGGATTGATGAGAAATTGGGCTTTATGGCAAATTTGGTTAGAGGGATTGTTGATGAATTTGGAATTAGGGGAGATATGGGGAAGACAGGACGTTAGCGACGGATTTGTAAATTGTGTAAATATGGGGTAAGGGGCAAGGGTAGATTAGGTGACAGGGGGGGAATGTACGGTAGGGACGAGCTTTCTCCGCTCACTCTCCTGCGCACCTCACCTCTGCATTAACTTGTGTTGATGTGTACCCTTGCGCCCTTGCACCCCGCTAACTCTGCTTTGTTTTCCTTCCCCACCTATGGACCGTGCTCTCTGGGCGCTGAGGGGAAAGCGTGCAGGCGCCGCAGTTGTGTGCCCGCACCTCCGCTGCCTGCCTGCCTGGACCGGTACACCACTTATGGACCACACGTTTGTGGCCGAGCACCACATCATGGATCACACGGCTGTGGCATGGCCACTGCTGGGGAATCTTGCTTGCGGACCACGGTAAAGGTGGCACCTATGCCAAGCAGGTGGACCACCCTAGTTGGCCCCTGCTGGCCGTAATTAAACAAAAAAGTGGACGCTTTTGTGCTATTTTTGTGTTTTTGTTATCTCTCAAATAGGCAGCAAGTCAAGAAGACACCCAGAACATCGACCCCAGCAGAACATCGGCTGTGCAGCGAGGACGCCAGTGTGACTTTTTGAACTGTATAACTGTGCACTGGATGGTGCTTTGTGTTTTTTTTTATTGGGTGCTTTATGGTGGTGCTTTTGGTGCTCTGAGATTGCACTGCAATATCAATTGTGCGTCTCAGAGCACCCGTGGGTATGGTGTACCGATGCAGTGCAGTGCATGACCTTTCCTCTTTCCAAAAACTCTGCTTTTGTTTCCCAAAAGAACAGGTCCTGGGTTTAGTTTTGTAAATACCAAATAGTGTGTCGTTGTAAATAATGCTCCGCACCGTCAATGTGTAGTTTTGAGAATTAATTCCATGATTCGGTTATCCTGTGGGTGTGAATATGTTAGATAAAATGCAACGCAGCAGGCGGGACATACTTAGTTGTTTTTAAAATGTCGCACTCAGGGTGAAGTTAATAGTAGAGGGTTACCACACCTGAGTGTCACACTAAGTTAAAGGTCTTTCGGGGCGGGGCGGCCCTGGAGGTAATGAGGGTGCAGTGTTGTGGTTTTTAGAACCCTTCACTCGTAGCCGTATTGCAGCGTTCGCTGCCTTGGAGCTAAAGCTGGCCCCAAGCCGCCATTGCCAGCAGCGTCGATGCCTTTTGGTTTGTTCCTGCCCGCCGCCATTACACACGCGGTCAAGTTGGAGAAAAAGTGAGGAGCTGCCAGGAACATAGGCGTGGCCCCATCAACGCGTCATGAGGGGAGGTACCAATGAACCCTCTTGACCAATCCAGGCCGAGGCGTGTTCACCGGTAGGCGGAGCAAAGCGGATGCGGCTTGATACACGAGGCTTCTAATAAAAGCGTGAGCGCGAAGCCTTTTGACGGGGAGATGAATGAACGAGAGAGCAGATGCGGGGGAGATCGGCAGATGCGAGAGAACAGCGCAGAGGCGGCGAAAATAAGAACATTGCATGGAGGATCGTTTGGGATGATCGTTTTCGATACGAACTGCCGTGGTTTTGAGCGTGTTCGGCACGCTATACATACGCGCATTCCAGCCCCTCGCATTTGTAAGGTGCGGTCGCGCGCCAACGACACCAGCTGCCTGCCATTCTTCGCGGCGGGCCCAGAGCCTGGAACCATCTGCCTGGACCTTCCTCCCCTACCAGCTACCTTTCGTGTGAGTCTGTCTGTTTGTCCTGGGCGTGTTATATAAGAGTGTATAAGGTTGCCCTATGTCCTTTTGTTTCCTCTTCGTGTATATTCCCTTCTTTCGTTTCCTCTTGTAGTATAGTAAATAAATCATATTTTTTCTTACTTCACCCTTCTTATTCTTTGGTTCCTCTCATCTGGCCACTTTAGTCTTTTCCCCATTGAGTACCTGTGGCAGGATTTGGCCAACCGCTTTAAATCGGGTTTAGTCCCTTTGTTAACGGCTCGAGCTGCGGATGGCTAAACCGCTCGGCAAAATTCCATCTTGTCCGTGGCTCGGGCAGAAGTAGCGCCCTGCTTTGCGGCGAGGTTGGCGAAGGTATCTGGGACTCCATTGACCAGTCACCCTGGTCAACGTCCACCCCGCAAAGGAGCGCAATACCTTCTAGGACTCGGACGGCCAGTGTAATAGACGAGCTGATTAAACTGATTCGAGATCGGTAACAATATATTGTTACGGATACGGAGTACGGCTCTCCCCCTTAGCAAGAGGTGGTTAGCCCCTTGTCTTGATAAGCTGACCGTCTCCGCTCCTGGTACTTGTAACGCTCTCCCACGGGATGGAACGGATCAGGGTTATGGGTCCAGGGTTTATCCCAAAAACCTTTATCCGGCCCTCCGCAGAACAGGGAGACAAGTACCGCTCGAACCCCGGTTTTAGATGTTCTCGGTGCCGAGCGGTTTTAGCAACACGACGTTTGAGCCATTAACAAAGACTAAACCCGATTCTGAGCGTTGGCCAAATCGTGCCACAGGTGTTCAATGGGTAAAAGACAGGGACGATCGGACGAGCATGAAGAAGAAGACGAAGGTAGGAAATAACAGGATTTATTATTATTTACACAAGACTAAAGGAAGAAAAGAAATCAAAGTAATATACAGAAAATGGAAGGAGCAGAAGGACACAGAGCAATTTCTAGCTTATCTATACAGGCTTAACTTATACCCCAGACAACACAGACAGACAGACGACAGTCACACTTACACGGGGATGATGACAGGAATGGCAAGAGGTTCGTTCATCTGGCGAGGTTCCGTTCCGACCCACGACTCTCTCTCTCTCTCTGTCGGTAACACTGGGATTCTCCTCTCCAGTACCTCGAACCCAGCTCCAGCCTCGAACCCAGCTCAGCAGCACGCACCCAGCTCTCGTACCAGTTCAGCAGCACGTACCAGCTTCTCGTACCAGCCCAGTAGCATGTACTCCTCTTGCGCGATTGTCGCACCCATATCTCTCAAGCGGGGGCGTGACACGCCCTCGGCCGTTTGGGTACCGACCCCGTGCTCTGTTGTGTGGCCTTATATGGCAATGCCACGGTCTTGTTACCTTATTTGGGTATGGAGCTGAACAGCCCCGCCCCCCATGGCGAGCCACGGGCTTGTAGCCTTACTTGGGCATGGAGCTGAACAGCCCCGCCCCCGTGGCGTGCCATGGGCTTGTCTCTTCTCGGCGACCCCGCCCTTCTTGTCCAAACAGAGCACGGAGCACATATTCACACTGGTGGCGAACGCCACTTCCAAACCAGGGCCAGTTGAGAGGGCGTGCACCCCACGCTTGTCAAGCGGTTTTGCACAGAGAAGGAGAGTTTGGCTGGGAAATGCAATCCTTGAAGGGAACCTATCTTATTTCATTTGGTGCAATGCAGAGTCAATTAATGGGAAACAGAGCCTTAAGCTAACATAGAATAAAGAAATAACTTTAGAGAGAAGCCTATGATTCGCTACGTGTATGCGATGGACGAGCTATAGGGACGACCTTTACACTAATGGAGGTATTTACAAAGATCATGACATCTATCTATAATTCCAGTAATCTCTGTACGTTTGTACGTTTGTCTGTGACCGCTGTTTCTCGACAACCACGGGTCCGATATACTTTTAACTTGCCAGGTATATTGCTGGGGACCCGAGGATGTGCCTTTTCAAGGTTTCATATTAATCGGACAATTACTTACCGAGCTATGTCCAAAAAACGATTCAACCAATCAGAGAGCAGCGAACTATCGCGTGTGCCGAACGTGGCGGACACACTCTGCCTCGGATGGCACATTTGAGAGCGTATTCATTTATTTCACGTTTGCAAACTATGTTGGCGTTAAACTATGTTTTAAAACTAATAAAAACGAATTTGCGATTCATTCGCTTTCCTGCGCGTTTGTGCACGCGATGGCGATTTCTTTACCAAACTCCGGAAGCCGTTCGCTTTGGACCAAACCATTTCATGTAAATAGAGGGGGGGGATATAATTTTAGATATAGATATAGTACGGGCAATGCCCTAGTTATTTACAATGGGGGTATATTTACAATGAATTACACACACAGTGCATGGTTTCCCAAATCCGTTACACTGCACCCTCATCCTCCAGGCACGTCCCAGGCCTATAAACCTTTACTTAATGTGACACGCAGGTGTAATTCCCTCTACAATTAACCTGACCCTGAGTGCGACAATTTTAAAACACAAATAAGTATGTCCCTCTGCCGCATTGCACCCTGCCTAACAGATGCACGCCCATAGGATAACCGAATTGCGGAATTATTTTCAAACTAAACATGAACGGTGGGGAGCATTATTTACAAGTGACGTTACTTGGACTATTTACAAAACGCAACCCAGGACGTGTGATTTTTCTTTTGGGAACAAAAAGGAAAATCCTGTGGGAGGGGAGGAGACAGCATGCACTGCATCGACGCACCAGCACCAATAATCACCAAAACGCACCGCAGTGCACCGTCACCTCAGTTCAATAAAACAAACACACTGTTGGTGGTCTTGCTCTTCGGCTCACTCTGCTGGCCGATGTTCTTCCAGATGTTGTCATTCTTGATGGCTTGCTGTGGGCTTGGTGCCACCTCACCGGGTCCGCAAGCAAGATCTTGGGCCATCGTGGCCGGTCCCAGCAGAGGGGCCATGCCCCAACCCGTGGGGTCCATGAGTGGTGCTCAGCCACAGACATGTGGTCCATAAGTGGTGCGTGGATGCAGGCAGCTGGTTGCGAGAATTTCGGGCACACAGACGCGGCCTCCCGCACGCTCCCCTCAATGCCCAGAGAGCACGATCCTCGGGTCGGGGAAGGAAGACAGAGATGACAGGTTAGCGAGGGGTAAGGTCACAGGGGTACACATCAACGAAGGTAATGCAAGGTGAGGTGCGCCTGGAGACTGAGCGGAGAAAAGCTCGTCCCTATCATACGTCACCCCACCCGTCACCTGTTCTACCCATGCCCCTTACCCCCGTATTTACAAAATCTACACACTTACCAATTCGTCACTAATGTCACGTCTTCCCCATATCTCCCCTATACCAAATTCGTCACAATCCCACTAATCCAAAATTAGCCATCACAAATTCATCATCAATCCCTCTTAAGGAGGAAGAGATGGAACATCAGCACGATGTCACACCCATGTCATGATGCGTCTCACAATCCAAACATTTGCACACAAAAATAAAAACAACAAACCATGGCACGGTGTGGTGTTCTGTCACCCCAGGTCAGTGGATGTAGATGGTGCGAGGAGATTCTTAATCCTAACTATCCTCTAAATGACTTTAATACACTTTACACTACCCGGGGTCTTTCCCTGCCAATCCATTGGCCATCTTACACTCTATGCGGTTTTAAGAACCAAATTCCCATTGACCAAACTGTGGTGCTTCATCAATATGGAGTCTCACTCCCCCGGTTCAACTCCCTGTGCCTTTGCACAATTTCAGGACTGGGTTGTGTGGCTCCCCTAACAGGTCTACTTACCTGTGCGCCTCCGCCACTGAAGTTGCCACACGAGCTTACCTGGCTCCTCACCCTACCTATCTACCTGGGGAAGGCCCTCCTTGGCGCTTACCCCCTCAGTGCCCTCTCTGGCACTGGGCTACCCGGGTCCTTCTTCTGGATCCTTGGGCCCCATTGAACTCTAACTGGCTCCCAGAGCCTACCTGCAGCCTCACCTGGCCGACAGACTACCAGTGGCGGAGTGCTCATCCAACCATCCCTCTAACAGGCCACACGCCCAGTCTTTTCCACGTCACTAATGCACCCATCCAAACACCATTCTTCCACACGCACCACAGATGCCAATATCCAACCACAATTTACCTATACCCTCTACCTAACTCTTAAACTACCCTCCCCGGGTATTCGTGATGGGGTCCATCGTCCCCATACACACCTTCGCACCATCCACTCCACTCCACAGTTTCCACCATACTCACTCCACATCATTCATTCCATACTCCATGTATTCCAGACCATTTATTCCATACAACCATGCTCACCTGTCTTTGCACACCTGTGCCATCACTCCTACACCTGGTGCTTCCTGCACCCTCCTTCCTCCAGGACCATTTGCTCAACACAACACACAATCACCATTACTCAGTCATACACTGCTCCATACACCTCCACGCTCAATACAACTCACTATCACCTCACACTTTTCACAATACACTTCCAATTCTCCAAACCATTGCCTCAGGCACCCAAATTCTCCCACGCTCATACACACATCTCTCCCGAGCATTGCCCCTCAATTCCTCATTTGCTCAACATGCTCACCGGCAAAGATTCTCACACACACGGCATCATCTGATCTACCTGGTGCCCTTCTAACTTGGTGCTCCCCGTCTTCCCTTTAAACTAAGCACATACCACGTCATTAACAACCATTCTAACCTCTCTACGTCCCCGACTACCTGTACAATGTCGCTACTTACCTCTATCGTTACCTATGGTCATTTTTCTAGATCCCTATACAATTATCCAAACCCTCCCTCGGCGAGCTTACACTGCCAAAACCCCATAACTAGTGCTCATGTGCCCCGTGAGATGCGAGGAATGGTGGATTTACCATCCTTGCACATCGGGCATCTCCCACTATAAATTTTGCCCATCCAATTTTCTGCCAATCAAATTGGCCAATCATTTGCCAATCTATTCACCCATCAAATTTGCCAATCATTTCTGCCAATCCTATTCACTATTCTCAATTTCGGATCCACAACACTATTACCATCACGGTCCGCTATATCTGAGCCTCTCAGTCCGTCATGACATCATTAAAACTCGGCTTCGCAAAGCCGAGCAATGAATTCGGGTGGTTTGGTCGCCTGCAGGTTGAGTCTGTCCGGCATTCGGTTCAAGGGGGGCGGCATGCTCGGGCCGAGATTCCACGCACCATCTCGGCGCGGAACCTTTCGGTCTCCGGCCCGATGGCTCGATCCCGCCTGGCCGGAACGCCACAACCACAAGGGGGCGCCGCTCCGGTCCCTCCTTCCTGCCCTTGAACTGGACCGGTCGCTTTGCCCGGCAAAGCCCGGACTCTACCGTGCGGGGCGGGGCCAGGCCCGAATCGTGCACGACACTTCGAAGAGAAGCGACGCAGCACCCCGATCTGCGCCGAGCCTCGCATCCAACAAAGCGCACCGTGCACCGAGTGCTCGCGTCGGCTATCCATCGCCCTAAACACTGCCCCGGTCAACGTCGATGCCTTACTCGCCTGCTCACACGCATACGCGACCCGCTTTACACTCACCAAGCCCGGCGTTTAAACGCCGCCCGTACATTCCACACACTCCGTCCATTCCACCACCGCACTCCCTGTTAAACACCACACTTCTCACGCACCCTCTTGCGCACACTCGTCGTTCGCACACTTCGTTCCACACCTCTCCTCCGTTAGGTCCTCCGTAACACTCACCATTGGCGTGCACTCTCGCATCCACCCACTCACGCGCTTCAATGGGCTCTCCCACACCCGCGCCACAACCAACTCAGGTGTGCTTTCTCGCACACTCTCACCGTCCATCCCAAGCGTGCATCCTCGCACCCGCTCCTCCACCAACTCACTCTCCGGGTCACTCTCACCCTCGCACGTACACTCCTTATCGCTCTCACTCTCTGTGTCACACTCCGTACACTCCGACGTGCATTCCCGCTCGCACTCGGTTTTACTCCCACACTTTATAACACTCACTCGCCGACGCACACTTTTTCCTCACACGAGTGCCATTCTTTCGTACACCACACACCACGGACCTCCCACAAACGCCCGCGTGCCATATCGACCCCAATCGCGCGACAATTCTTTTCGCGCCAAACACTTTGCCGAAAAACGTCTTAGCACCATATACAGCCCGTCTCACCTTCGGGGTTCCTCTTCTTCGCTTCTCGCGCACCTGCAAATCTTTATAAGGATTAGCAAGTACGGCATCAGGATGTGAATTCAGACTTTGTGCACAATCCATTTCTCCCTTCAATTCCTGGGCTACCTCCGTCGTCTTTTCAATTTCAATTCCCGCTACTTTTCCTTTATTCACCTCGACGACCGCTGGCTTTATTAAAATTCCCTCTTCTACCTCAGTGGTCGCCGGCTTCCCCACACCCCGGGTCGCGATCTCTACCCCCGTCATTTTAACCGCGCTTTGCTCCGCCTTGCTCAACCAGCGCTTCTCAACCCGCTTTTACCTCGTCGTGCACCCCTGGGACCCCCTCGCCCAACATGCGATCCATAGTCTCCCCACATTTTTGTGCGCTCTCCCCACATTGTCGTATGCGGTCACCCATTCTGTCCACAAATTTACCGATTCGCTTCAATTTGCTTTCCAAATCATTTCCCATTTCCTCAATTTGGCTTCCCAGCCTATTTCCTATTCGTTCATACGTCTTGACCACAAGGGCCTCCATTTGCTCCATAAATAGGCCCCAGTCCATCGGTGCCACGGGCGCGGCTGCCGCAACCACGTGCGAGCCGCCATTTTGTGCGCCTCCCACCTCATGCGAGGCGCCGCCATCTCGTGCGCCTGAAACCTCCGCTACCGAATGCGTATTGTTTTCCTCCATTACACCCAAATCCTCCCCTTGGTCCTGGGTCGACTCTACCTCTTCTTCTCCTACCCCCACCGGCATCCGGTCGCCTTGATTATCCATGGCACTATTTAATTTAGATTGTTAAATAGAATTTCGGCCGCTCGTAATTTTGAGTGCGTTAAGTGCACTTCGGGTCTGAATCCCACTCCTGACACCAATTGTTACGGATACGGAGTACGGCTCTCCCCCTTAGCAAGAGGTGGTTAGCCCCTTGTCTTGTTAAGCTGACCGTCTCCGCTCCTGGTACTTGTAATGCTCTCCCGCGGGATGGAACGGATCAGGGTTATGGGTCCAGGGTTTATCCCGAATACCTTTATCCGGCCCTCCGCAGAACAGGGAGACAAGTACCGCTCGAACCCCGGTTTTAGATGTTCTCGTTGCCGAGCGGTTTTAGCAACACGACGTTCGAGCCATTAACAAAGACTAAACCCGATTCTGAGCGTTGGCCAAATCGTGCCACAGGTGTTCAATGGGTAAAAGACAGGGACGATCGGACGAGCATGAAGAATAAGACGAAGGTAGGAAATAACAGGATTTATTATTATTTACACAAGACTAAAGGAAGAAAAGAAATCAAAGTAATATACAGAAAATGGAAGGAGCAGAAGGACACAGAGCAATTTCTAGCTTATCTATACAGGCTTAACTTATACCCCAGACAACACAGACAGACAGACGACAGTCAGACTTACACGGGGATGATGACAGGAATGGCAGGAGGTTCGTTCATCTGGCGAGGTTCCGTTCCGACCCACGACTCTCTCTCTCTCTCTGTCGGTAACACTGGGATTCTCCTCTCCAGTACCTCGAACCCAGCTCCAGCCTCGAACCCAGCTCAGCAGCATGCACCCAGCTCTCGTACCAGTTCAGCAGCACGTACCAGCTTCTCGTACCAGCCCAGTAGCATGTACTCCTCTTGCGCGATTGTCGCACCCATATCTCTAAAGCGGGGGCGTGATACGCCCTCGGCCGTTTGAGTACCGCCCCCGTGCTCTGTTTTGTGGCCTTATATGGCAATGCCACGGTCTTGTTACCTTATTTGGGTATGGAGCTGAACAGCCCCGCCCCCCGTGGCGAGCCACGGGCTTGTAGCCTTACTTGGGCATGGAGCTGAACAGCCCTGCCCCCATGGCGCGCCATGGGCTTGTCTCTTCTCGGCGACCCCACCCTTCTTGTCCAAACAGAGCACGGAGCACGTATTCACACTGGCGGTGAACGCCGCTTCCAAACCAGGGCCAGTTGAGAGGGCGCGCACCCCACGCTTGTCAAGCGGTTTTGCACAGAGAGGGAGAGTTTGGCTGGGAAATGCAATCCTTGAACGGGACCTATCTTATTTCATTTGGTGCAATGCAGAGTCAATTAATGGGAAACAGAGCCTTAAGCTAACATAGAATAAAGAAATAACTATAGAGAGAAGCCTATGATTCGCTATGTGTATGCGATGGACGAGCTGAAGGGACGACCTTTGACCTTTACACTAATGGAGGTATTTACAAAGATCATGACATTATTTACAATGGGGGTATATTTACAATGAATTACACACACAGTGCACGGTTTCCCAAATCCGTTACAATATATACACTATATGACCAAAAGCATGCAGACACCCCTTCTAATTAGTGGATTGGGCTGTTTCAGCTACACCCATTGCTAACATGTACATATAATCAAGCACACAGCCATGCAATCTCCATAGACAAACATTGGCAGTAGAATGGGCCGTACTGAAGAGCTCAGTGACTTTTAACGTGGGACCGTTATTGGATGCCACCTTTCCAACAAGTCAGTTCGTCAATTTTTTGCCCTGCTAGAGCTGCCCCAGTCAACTGTAAGTGCTGTTATTGTGATGTGGAAACGTCTAGGATCAACAACAGCTCAGCCACAAAGTGGTAGGCCACACAAGATCACAGAATGGGACCACCGAGTGCTGAAGCGCGTAGCACGGAAAAATCGTCTGTCCTAGGTCGCAGCACTCACTACCGAGTTCCAAACTGCCTCTGGAAGCAACGTCAGCACAACAACTGTTCGTCGGGAGCTTCATGAAATGGGTTTCCATGGCCTAGCAGCCGCACACAAGCCTAAGATCACCATGCGCAATGCCAAGCGTCGGCTGGTGTGGTGTAAAGCTCGCCGCCATTGGACTCTGGAGCAGTGGAAATGCGGTCTCTGGAGTGATGAATCACGCTTCACCATCTGGCAGTCCGACGGACGAATCGGGGTTTGGCGGATGCCAGGAGAACTCTACCTGCCCGACTGCAGAGTGCCCACTGTAAAGTTTAGTGGAGGAAGAATAATGGTCTGGGGCTGTTTTTCATGGTTCGGACTCAGCCCCTTAGTTCCAGTGAAGGGAAATCTTAATGCTACCGCATACAATTACATTACAGATGATTGTTTGCTTCCAACTTTGTGGCAACAGTTTGGGGAAGGCCCTTTCCTGTTTCAGCATGACAATGCCACCATGCACAAAGTGAAGTACATACAGAAATGGTTTGTCGAGATCGGTGTGGAAGAACTTGATTGGCCTGCACAGAGCCCTGACCTCAACCCCATTGTACACCTTTGGGATGAATTGGAACGACGACCGCAAGCCAGGACTAATTACCCAAAATCAGTGCCCGACCTCACTAATGCTCTTTTGGCTGAATGGAAGCAAATCCCCACAGCAATGTCCCAACATCTCGTGGAAAACCTTCCCAGAAGAGTGGAGGCTTTTATATCAGCAAAGGGGGGAACCAACTCCATGTCAATGCCCACGATTTTGATATGAGATGTGTGATGGTCGGGTGTCCACAGACTTTTGGTCATGTAGTGTGTATATATATATATATATATATATATATATATATATATATATATATATATATATATATATATATGTATGTATGTGGGAGCTATGCTCGCACGATAAAACCGGACAAAATGAACGACGCCAGGAATGAAGTTTCACTGAGCTATTTATTTCCAGCTCACTCGAAAGAACGCAAAAGCACTGAATCAGCCCATCGAACGGGCGGCAATTTATAAGTAAAGCTCAACACACAAAAGCCACGCCTCTCAGGCGGGGCGTGGTGTGCAAATAGGTAAGCCAAGTGTTCGCCCGGGAAAGGCAAGTCTGGACACGCCCGGACGAGTCCGGACAAGTGACGCTCGCCGGTTGCGTCATCGGCCGGTGCAAGGTAATTGTGTCATGCTTCCGGTAACCGCTACATGTGCCCCCCCAGAATTAACATGCACCGGGAGAGTCAGTTTGAGGGGGGTCTTGATGACCCGGCCGAAATGACCCCTGGCGATTTGTGTGGGGGTGGTAGGTGGCGTGGCGGTGGATGGTTGGGTGGGGGGCTTGGTTGATGGGGGACGGCCCCATCGTGGAGGAAGGGCCAACCGTAGAGGTTGGTCGAGGTCCAAATGGGCCGGCTTGAGGCGGTCCACGTAGATGCGGTCCGGCTTGCCGCCGATGTCGATGATGAACGACTTGTCGTCCCTCTTCAGGACCTGGAAAGGTCCATCGTACGGCAGCCGGAGTGGTCCCCGGTGTGCGTCGTGCCAGATAAAAACGTACTCCGCAGTGCGAAGTGCTGGGGGGGGCGTGGGGTTGGGGGCAGCCGTGGTGGGACGTGGGCACAGGGGCAAATCTCCTGGCGGCCTCCTGAAGGACCGAGCGTTGGCGAGCCGTGGACCAGGGGCCGGTGGCATCAGGGATGAATTCGCCCGGCACGCGCAGTGGCTGGCCGTAGACCAGCTCGGCAGTGGAAGCCTGGAGGTCCTCTTTAGGGGCCGTTCGGAGGCCCATTAGGACCCACTGGAGCCTGTCGGCCCAACCGTCGTCCTGGAAGCTGGCCTTGAGAGCGGCCTTCATCGAGCCGTTGAACCGCTCGCACAAGCCGTTGGCTTGGGGGTGGTAGGCTGTGGTGCGGTGTATCTTGACCCCCAAGGCCTGGGTGACCGTGCCCCAAAGCTCGGAGGCGAATTGCGGGCCTCTGTCGGAGGAGATGTCTGAGGGCGCGCCGAAACAGGCAATCCAGGTGCCAATGAAGGACTGCGCCATGTCGGCGGATATTGTTGATGCCAGCGGGACGGCCTCCGGCCACCTGGTGGTCCTGTCCACCATCGTGAGGAGGTGGGTGAAGCCCCGCGAGGAGGGAAGGGGTCCCATCAGGTCCACATTGACGTGGTTGAAGCGCCGCGCGGGCACGTCGAATGGTGCCAACGGGGCCTGGACCTTCGCGCGCTGGCAGGCGACAAGGTGTTGGCCCAGTCGCGGATGTCCTTACGGAGCCTGTTGCAGACGAACTTTGCTGCCACAAGCTTCTGTGATGCTTTCCTGCCCGGGTGGGAAAGGCCGTGGAGGGAGTCAAAAATGTGCCGCTGCCATCTGGTGGGCACGATGGGGCGAGGTTGGCCCAGCGAAACGTCGCACAGGAGAACCGTGCTTGTGTCCTCGAAGGGGACGTCGGCCAACCACAGGCCTGTGTCCGCTGTCCGGAGGGCTTGCACCATGGGGTCGGCGGTCTGGTCGGCCGCCATGTGGGCAAAGTCCACACCCAGGTGGACGGCGTTCGCGCCGGACCGGGAGAGGCAATCGGCCACAGCGTTGTCCTTGCCCACGACGTGCCGGATGTCCGTCGTAAATTCGGACACGGTGGAGAGGTGGCGCTGCTGGCGGGCCGACCACGGCTCCGTAACCTTGGCCATGGCGAAGACCAGGGGTTTGTGATCCACAAACGCCGTGAACGGGCAGCCCTCTAAAAGATGGCGGAAGTGGCGAACGGCCAGGTAAAGGCCGAGGAGCTCGCAGTCGAAAGCGCTATACTTGCGCTCGTTAGGGCGAAGCTGCTGACTGAAGAAGGCCAGCAGTTGCCAAGCCCCGTTCACCCACTGTTCATGCACGGCGCCCACCACGTAGTCGGAAGCGTCCGTGGTGAGGGCGATGGGTGCGTCGAGCGCCGGGTGCACCAGCATGGTCGCGTTGGCGAGGGCCAGCTTAGCGCCCGTGAATGCCGCGTCCATCTCTGTGGTCCAGGCGACGTCGTGCTTGGCTGGCTTGCCCCGGAGGGCTTCGTACAGGGGGCACATGAGTTGGGCGGCGCAAGGCATGAACCGGTGGTAGAAATTTACCATCCCCAAAAATTCCTGTAGGGCCTTGATGGAGCGGGGGCGCGGGAAACTTGTGACTGCCTCCACCTTGGTAGGCAGCGGGACGGCCCCACGCTTCGTGATGTGGTGCCCCAGGAAGTCGACGGCCGTTACGCCAAACTGGCATTTCGCTGGGTTGATGATAAGGCCGTGCTGGCCGAGGCGCTCAAAAAGCGTGCGCAGGTGGATGAGGTGCTCCGCCCGGGAAGTGCTGGCGACGAGAATGTCGTCCAAGTAGACGAAAAGGAAGGTGAGGTTGCGCAGCATGCTGTGCATCAGCCGCTGGAAGGCCTGGGCCGTGTTCTTAAGGCCGAACGGCATGCGAAGGAACTCGAAGAGGCCAAAAGGTGTAATTACTGACTACCGTCTTCGGCACGTCGGCCGGCCGGACGGGTACCTGGTGGTAGCCCCGAATGAGGTCGACCTTGGAAAAGATCACCCGCCCTGCCAAATGGGCGGAAAAGTCCTGTATGTGTGGTATCGGGTACCGGTTGGAGATGGTGGCATCGTTGAGGCGGCGGTAATTGCCGCCTGGTCACCATCCACCACCCAGTTTGGGCACGATGTGCAAGGGTGAGGCCCACGCGCTATTCGAGCGCCGCACAATGCCCAATCGCTCCAGTGCGTCGAATTCCGCCTTTGCCACGGCGAGTTTGGCCGGGTCAAGGCGGCGAGCCCTGGCATAGACCGGTGGACCTGTGGTCGGGATGTGTTGTTCGACGCCGTGCTTGACGGCGACGGCCGAAAACGTTGGCTGCGTGAGGGCGGGAAACTCGGCGAGTAGGCGGGTGAAATCGTCCACGGCCGGGAGCGCGCAGGCGAGTTTGGTCGGAGCGGAGCCGCTCAATGAGCAAGCGAGCGAGCTGAAGGTCTCCGCATTGATGAGCCGACGCCGTTTGATGTCGACCAAAAGCCCATGCGCGCAAAGAAAATCTGCACTCAGCAAGGCCATGGGCACATTCGCCGTGATGAAGTCCCACCTGAAGCGCTGGCCCCCGAAGCAGAATGCGACGCTGCGCGAACCGAAGGTGCGGATGGAGGAGCCGTTTGCGGCGACCAAGGTGGGGCCGCAAAGCACGGCCTGTTTGTCCTCACGCGGGTATCACGCTCAGCTGAGCGCCGGTGTCGCACAAAAAACGCCGCCCGGACGCTGTGTCTGTGATAAACAGAAGGCTGCCTGAATGGCCGACGCTCATGGCAGGCAGCGAGCGCCGGCCTGGTCGTTTCCCGACCTGCCGAAAGTGCACGGTGGGCGGCACGTTCTGGCCTTCTGCCCGAACCTGGCGTGGTAATAGTACATGGTCCGCTCTGGTGGAGGCTCCGGCGGTCGCGTCGGGTTCGGTCGACGGGGTGTCGCGGCCGCCAGTGGCGCTGACTCGGCTGGTGGTGGCGCCAGTCGTGGTGCGGGCATTGCCTCGGTCGGCCCAGGGTTCCAGGCGGCTGCTCCGACGTGCCGCCTGGTCGAGAAAAATGTATCGGCCTCCTTGGCCAGGGCGCGAGGGTCCGTGATGAGCGAGTTAGCCAAAGCTAACCGTATCTGCCCGGGTAGCTGCCGGAGGAACAGCTCGCGGAAGAGGAAATCCGGGCTGTGGTCGCCGAGTAGAGCCAGCATGTGGTCCATGCGCTTGGATGGATGGGCCTCACCCAGCTCCGGGAGGTCGAGTAGTTGTCGCGCGCGTTCGGTCTCCGTGAGTCCAAACGCACCGAGGAGTAGGCCTTTGAGCGCGCCGTATTTGTCGGCGTTCGGCGGGTTCTGTAGGAAGCTCAGGACCCGGGCCGTGGTGGAGGCGTTGAGCGCGGAGACCACATGGTGGTAGCGCGTTGTGTCCTCCGTAATGTTCCGCAGGGCGAATTGAGAATCCGCTTGGGCGAACCAGACGGCCGCGTGCGATTCCCAAAAGCCCAGGAGCTTCAAAGCTACAGATGACTCCATCGCCGTGTTCTTGAAAAGGGGTCACCAATTGTGGGAGCTATGCTCGCACGATAAAACCGGACAAAATGAACGACGCCAGGAATGAAGTTTCATTGAGCCATTTATTTCCAGCTCACTCGAAAGAACTCAAAAGCACTGAATCAGCCCATCGAACGGGCGGCAATTTCTAAGTAAAGCTCAACACACAAAAGCCACGCCTCTCAGGCGGGGCGTGGTATGCAAATAGGTAATATAATAGGTATAAGGTATAAGGTAATAGGTATAAGCCAAGTCTTCGCCCGGGAAAGGCAAGTCTGGACACGCCCGGGCGAATCCGGACAAGTGACGCTCGCCGGTTGCGTCATCGGCCGGTGCAAGGTAATTGTGTCATGCTTCCGGTAACCGCTACATGTATGTAAAAAAAAAAAAAATATATATATATATAATTTGGTTTCCTTGGGTCTCTTGATAATAAGAGATAAAAAGCTAAGCTCTCGTTTATTACCAGTACTGAAATTTATGCACGAGTAAATATTGGAGAACTTTTTTCTTTTTGGAAGCCTATAAGATGATCATTTTTCCTTGATAAGGGTTATCAGAGTAAGGTTTCATTGAAGTTAATTACGCGACAGCTTCAGGAATATTCGAGGTGGTCGATGGCATTAACTATTGTGTCTTCTCTCACTTATAATACAAGTGTGACATCACACTCCCATTTGGATAACTCTATCTCAATAAGAAGAATTGACTTGATGATCTTGAATAATGATGAATTGATGATCTTGTTGATGATAATGATGATGATGATAATAATGATGATGATGAATTGATGAATTGAATTGAATTGATTGATCTTGAATAAGATGAATTGATGATCTTGTTTCACTTCAGCGTAGGACTGAAGGCCAGGTTGCTGATGTTTCGATGCATGGAATAACATGTATTATAGAGCATAGTGAAACCTTCAGCTCCAACTTGCTCTGCCATTGCACCGCACAAAGCAGAAAAACTGCAGAGGTAAAGGCGAAAGAGAAGAACAAAAGGTGGAAAGCCCTTGTTAAGCCTGCTGGCTTGACCTCCCGACCTCACAGGCCATTAATAAGACCCAAGAGTTGGACAGAAGCCCCATTCGTTACCTTTATGAGAGTTTTATCGAGTGGGCGCCTATGAATTGTTAAAGTCAGGGCCAATGGATAGCCTGCCTTAGATTATAGGCATAAAGTTCCAGTGCTGTCTGCTTGTCTGTCTCTTTCATTTGTTCCACCATTTACTCTTCTCGTTCATAATGCACTGCAGCTGTCTGATTATCCCAGCTGGAGTGTGCTCCATGCTGGGTTTATAGGCCTGTTTAGTCCTATAATCGAGTGCTTGCTTATAGCACAACCTGCCACTGCATTGAGTAAGTATATATGATCTTATACTGCACTGCAAGAACCTGCTCAAGACTACTTTTAGTGTACTCACACAGCCCAGGTTAATGTTCATTCGCCTCCTCTTGTGAGGTTATCATATACTTGTATCATTGATTTACATTTACATTGTATATGATTATATTTATATATATATATATATATATATACCTATATATATATATATATATGTATATATATATATATGTACAGTCGTGGACAAAATATTGCCACCCTTGCACTTTTTGCAAATAATGCACCATTTCTCCAGAAAATCGTTGAAATTAAAAAATCTTTTGGTATCCACATATGTATTTCGTTGGTTTGCAGTGGAACAAAACAAACTAGAAAGAGCAACCAGAGATTGCAGACACTCGCCAGGATGTGTTTTCAGTGTTTTTTTTAAAGGCTTTTGTGTTAAAACAAATATGGCGGCCGAACCACATGACCGATGCCGTCATCATTTTTTTCTCCACAAATTTATCCCTAGATGATGCTCAAGAAATTTCATCTTGATCGGATTAAGTTTTGTACTTGTCGAATTATGATGTCATAATAGAGCCACCTATGACATCATCATTAACATATTTTATTCCACATGGAGAGTTATTTACAATGAGCCATGTCTCAATTTTTTCTATGCAGCACTTTCGGAGATAGAGGTAGAATTTTTTGCGGTTTTTCCAAGATGGCGGCCGAAACACGTAACTGCTGACGTCATCTTTTTTTTTTCTCGACCAATTTATCCCGAGATGACACTCAAGAAATTCCATCTTGATCGGATGAAGTTTTGTACATGTCGAATTATGACGTCATAATGGAGGAAACTATGACATCATCATTAACATATTTTATTCCCCATGGAGAGTTCTTTAAAATGAGCCATGTCTCAATATTTTCTATGTAGCGATTTCGGAGAAATAGAGGTGCAAAATTTTTCGGTTTTGCCAAGATAGTGCCCATACCACGTGACTGGTGACGTCATCATTATCATTAACAAATTATACAGGTGGAGCTGCACCTATGTTGAAAATTTCCTGTCAATCGGACCAACAGTTGCAGAGAAAATCATATCTATTCTGTGCGGACAAACAAACAGACAGGCAGACAGACAAAGAGACAGACAAACAGACACAGACAAACTGACTCAAATGCAAAACCCTCTCCTCTGGCGAGTGTAAAAAGCTGAAAAAAATTACTAAATCTTAGCTTATTCCACACAGAAATCCTAAAATGGCCTGGACAATATTATTGGCACCTTTTAGAAGTTGTTAGAAATAATTAGATTTCAAGCAGGTGATTCTCCTTTACTTTGGAATTGTACTCACCTATGGTGAGTTGCAGGTGCCTGCAATATAAAAATCACTCACTCAACCAGTTTGAATGGAGAAAACGAGTCATTCTGCTGTTTTGTGTCACTGTGTGTACCGCAATGAGCATGGAGAAAAGAAAGAAAACCAGAGAATTGTCTGAGAAGGTCAGACACAAGATTGTAGCCAAAGCATGGACAATCCCAAGGCTACAAGTCCATCTCCAGCGACCTTGATGTTCCTGCGTCCACCATACGCAATATTATCTGGAGGTTTAAGGCCCATGGCACTGTAGCCAACCCTCCCTGGACGTGGCCGCAAGAGAAAACGTGATTGAAGATTGCAGCGAAGGATTGTTCGAATGGTGGAGAAAGCACCTCAACCAACTGCCAAACAGATTCAAGCTGACCTTCAGACACAAGGTACGACATTTTCAACTCGCACCATCCATCGCCAACCTAATGAAAGGGGGTTCAATGGTAGGAGACCCAGGAGGACCCCACTGCTGAGAAAGCCCGACTGGAGTTTGCCAAAACACACCTGAACAAGCCAAATCCTTCTTGGAGAATGTCCTGTGGACAGATGAGACCAAATTATAGCTTTTTGGTAAAGCACATCATCTTTATGTTGACAGAAAACAAAATGAAGCCTTCAAAGAAAAGACACCTTTCCTACAGTCAAAGATGGGGGAGGTTCAGTGATGTTTTGGGGTTGCTGTGCTGCCTCTGGCACTGTGGGCCTTGAATGTGTGCATGGCATCATGAAATTAGGAGATTACCCAGGCATTTTGGAGCACATTGTTGAACCCAGTGTCAGAAAGCTGGGTCTCCGTCAAAGGTCATGGATCTTGCAGCAGGACAATGACCCCAAACACACTTCCAAAAGCACCCAGGAATGGTTCAAGACAAAATGCTGGACTGTTCTGAAGTGGCTAGCAATGAGTCCAGATCGAAATTCCATTGAACACCTGTGGGGAGATCTGAAAACAGCAGTTGGGAGAAAACACCATTCTGGAGCTGGAGATCCTGGAGAACTGGAGCAGGTTGCACAAGAAGAGTGGGCCAAACTGCCAGTAGAGAGGTGTAGGAAACTCATTCATGGCTATAGGAAGCGCTTGACTGCAGTTATTTTGTCCAAAGTTTGTGCCACCAACAATTAAGTCTAGGGTGTCAATAATTTTGTCAATGCCATTTCTTTTTATTTTCTGATTTAAAAGGATATTGTTGCGGACATGAGGCCTGTATTTTTTTGATTGTGTTGTATTGTGGTAAATTGGTGATGATTATTGTTTATTCTGCGCCCCCCTACCTCCGGAGCTGTGTAAAGGTGAAAGGGCATCCCATAATTAGTCCACAAGCATACACGTCAGCCAAGTAATAGAATACCCCTGTTGATAGTTATCTCTTATTCTGTGTTTTAGGGTAAGGCTGTGTCTCCCATTAATTGAAGTACTCCATTGCACCAGTGAAAGAGAATAGATCCCCTTTCATTCCCATCCCCAAAATCCCCATTTCCTTCACATCCCCTTTCGTCATTGCCGAGCCTCGATTGCCCATATTACATCCCCTCTCGTCATTGCTGAGCCCTCGATTCCCAATAACCTCCCCTCCAATAACCGCCATTGACCACGAGGCTCGAGTCGGGGAAGAAAGGCGTGTCTCCACCTCGTCATAGAGGGGAGGAGGGGCGTACCCGCCCGTCGTCATCGAGGGCGGAGCCCGAGGGTCGCGCGACCAACCAGGGCCGAGGTGAGCACCCCGATGGGCGTGTTCAAAAACGCCGGCGGCTTAATCGCTGGAGGCGCTATAAAAGGGCGCGCACGGAAGTGAGTCGTGAGTTGGTTGCAGAGTTGGTCTTGGTTGAGAGTCGGTTGCCAGAGGAGTTGGTCACAAAGAGTCGGTTGCCAGTAGAGGGTCCGTGAAGAGTTGGTCACAAAGAGTTGGTCGTCAAGAAAGAGTCCTGAAGCTTGTGAGGGAAGGAGAGAGAACCCGTCACACCAACCCCCCAAGCCCCGCGTTGGCTCCACCAAGCGTTCACCTCCACCAAGGCTCCACCAAGCTCCGCGTTGGCTCCACCAAGCGTTCACCTCCACCAAGGCTCCACCAAGCGTTCACCTCCACCAAGGCTCCACCAAGCTCCGCGTTGGCTCCACCAAGCGTTCACCTCCAGCCATCCACCTCCTGCCATTCCTGTCATTCCCCGCGTGAGTCTGTCTTCTGTTTGTTCTGTCCTGGGTTAATTAAGTCTGTATAAGCTAGTATTTTCCCTGTGTCACCTGCGTCTTATGTGCTTGTAAATAAACGTGACTGCTTCCTTTTTGCTTGTGTGTAAATAGTCAATAAATTCAGCAGTATTTCCAAACCTTTCTTTGCCTTCGTTTTCCTCTTTGCATTCGTCGCCTTTGTCTTTTCCCTATTGACTAGCTGCGGTGCGACCCGGCCAACGTTTGGGTGGAATCGGGTGAGTCGGGGATCCTGTTAGGTCGCGGTAATACACCACCGCTCGGTCATCATAACATCTAAACCGCGATCTGTAACAATTGGTGTCTGGGAGTGAGATTCGGGGCCTGAACCAAATTTTAAAAAACATCTAGAAAAAATTTGGTCAAAATTTGGAGCGGACGAAATTTGTTTTGTTTTAAAGCAAAACCCGAATTTTGAAATCGCGCCATGGCTGGTCAAGGCGACGGGATGCCGGTGGGAGAGCTAGAGGCGGGGTTAGGAGTAACCCAGGATCAAATGGAGGGGAGCAATGAGGAGGCGGTTGAGGGGGTATCAGGTGCACAAAATGGCGCTCTCGCGCACGAGGTTTCAGGCGCGCAAAAAGGCGCCTCGCACGAGCGCGCGGTAGCCGAGCCCGCTGTATCAACGGGCTTTAACATGCAGCCGATTGACATGCAGGCCCTCATTGCGCAGCTACAGGCAGCTGTACAGATGAGTATGGGGAGCCAAATTGAGCGATTGGGTGAGCGGTTGGGAAACCAAATTGTGGGAATGAGGGCTGATAGTGAGCGATTAGAGGGCCAAATGGGGGCAATGAGGGATGAAGCGAGGGGTACTGGTGAGGGGTTAGACAAGAAATTTGGGAAGTTAGACAATAATTTTGAGGGGTTAGACAACGGGATAAAAGAGGTGAAACATGGGTTAACGGGGGTGGAAAATAGAATGGCTGCCCAGGAGAATCAGATAGAGGGGATGAAAAATGGGTTAATGGGGCTAGAAAATAGGATGGAGGACAAATTGCGGGAGATAGGGGAGCAATCCGCCAGAGAAATTAAACAAATGGGAGAGCAGATAGAGGAGGTAAAAATCGGGGTAGAAACCAAACTGGATGCTCAGAGGGATGAATTGGGACAGATGAGGGCGGCATCTACAAAAGAAAGGGAGGAGATGAAGGAGGAGATACGACGAGGTGTGGGTGAAGAGGTCTCGGGGCTACGCGAGGAGGTAAAGCGAGGTGAGAAGCGTATGGAGAAAGAGGTGAGGAATAATATGGCTAAGTTACAAGGGGGAATAGAAGATCTGACGGAGGAGGTGGAACAGCTGACGGAGGGACAAAAAGAACTAGTGGAGCAGGTTCAAAAGAACACTGCGGTACTAGGAGGGTTAAAGGCGACACAAAAAGAAATTAAAAACGAATTAATAGCGACACAGAGGCAATGTCAGATGGTACGTGAGGAACTGACAATGAGGGTGGACGAGGTGACAGAGATAATGGAGACGAAGGACCGAGAGGTGAGGATGCACATAGAGACGGTCACGGTAGCCTTAGAGGACGAACTTGAGGAGACGCACCGAGAAATAAAAGAGGTTAAACAAAAATTAGAGGAAGTGGAAGAAGAGGTGAGTGAAATTAAGAAGAGACGGACAGAAACTAAAAGAGAAATCCAGGAGGAGCTGATGGAATATGTGCAAGGTCGGTGCTCAACTCATAATGTGATGCTCACTAACCAAATAAAGAGTTTGCAGGTGGCAAAGGAGGTGCGGAGACAAGGTACGGAGGTGAGTGGCAATGTATATGATGTGAGGAAAGCTTCAGTCGGCTTGGGGATTGGTTTGGATCCGGGTGTTCGTGAGAGGCCGTTGGTGAAGTGTGCGACAGGTCTGGTGTGCGAAAAAAGAGGTGTGCGAGACTGTCCGACCACGGGGTGTGTGAGGAAAAAGTGCACGCCGAGGAGTGAGTGTGCCGTCAAGAGTGAGTTGGTCGAAGCGCGTGTGCGAGGGGGTACATGGAAGCGCGGTGTGGTGAGTGTTACGGAGGAAGTAACGAGAGAGTGTACACCTGTGGTGAGTGTTACAGAGGATGTAACAAGAGAGTGTACACCTGTGGTGAGTGTTACAGAGGAAGTAACGAGAGAGTGCACACCTGTGGTGAGTGTTACAGAGGATGTAACGAGGAAGTGTACGCCTGTGGTGAGTGTTACAGAGGGTGTAACGGGAGAGTGTGTGCGAGAAAGGTGTGTAACGGACAGGGGCATGAGAAAAGAGTGCGCTGTCGAGAGTAAGGGTGAGTGCGTTGTCAAGAGTGGAGGTGAGAGTTGTAAGAGTGACACGGAGCGTGAGTTGGTTGTGACAGGTGAGAAAGGATGCACACCTGGAATGGTAGAGCGTGAGTGGGAATGCACGCTGGAATTGGTAGTGAGGCACGTGGTTGGGTGTGCGAGTGAGGGCACACCTGTGATTGTCACAGAGGAGGTGACCGAGGAAGGGGCGCGAAGAGGTGTGTTGGTGAGGTGTGCGAGCGACGAATGTGTGCCAAAGTGTTCGGTGGTCAGGTGTGTGACCAAGGCTGTGAGTGGAATGAGTGTACCTGGGTGTGTTAGAGAAGGTATGCCGAGGAGCATGGAAACGGCTGGATGTATGAGGAAGAAAGGGGTAGCGTATGCATGTAAGCATGCAGGTGAAGCATCGACGGTAACCGGGTTAAAGGTTAGAACGACTTATAGCCGAATCGGGCCCTCGGTGCGCGTCGGGCAGCTTCGCTTGCCGCGAGGACCAGCGGGGATCCGAACCACGGCGGTTTCGAAAGAACCGCCGTACGCGATCCACGCTGTGCCTCGCTTGGAACGGCCGCGTCCGGGCTCCACTAGGCGGAGCGGGCAGCCCGATAGGAAGGGTCGTCATGGCGACCACTTTCTATTGAGACGTGCCGGCAGGTCGAGATCGGGACATTGGATGGCTCCACGCCGAGGTGGTGCGTGGGATCTCGGCACGGGTAAGCCCCCGTCCTTGCACCGAATGCGGGACGTATCCAGCCGCTGGCACAAAAGAACCCCCGTTCATTGCTCGGCTGTACGAAGCCGGGCTGTGGACGTGAATTGGCGCACCGAGAGGATGTAATAAGTAGACGGGTGATGATGGTGATAGTGATAGTGATCGTGATTTGATACGAAATTTATAATAGTGGGTAGAATTGGCAGTAAATGGAAAATTTTTGATTTGTTGGATTTGGACGAGCGAAATTGATAGTAGGACCTCCCCAATGTGGTGGGATGGCAAATCCACCATCCCTCCAGTGGGGCAAATGCGCTATAGCTTATGGGGTGTATGGCAGTGAAAACTAGCCCGGGTGGGTTAAGTTATATTGTTAGGGATCTAGTGAAGATGACATTAGGTGACGTTAAGGTTAGTTAGTGACGGATACCTGTAGTGGGGACGCAGGTAGTTTAGTGTGGATGATAATGACGTGGGAGCGCAATAGTTTAAAGGGACGACTGGGAAGCGCAAGTTTCAGAGGGGAGTAGTTAGCTGAGATGATGCCGTGTGTTTGAAGATTGAACAGGTGTGATTGCACAGGTGTGCAACTGAACAGGTGTGTGGAGCAGTGTATGAGGGAGTAGTGGTGATTGCGTGTTGTGTTGACCAAATGGTCCAGGAAGAAAGGAGGGTGCAGGTGGCACCAGGTGTGAGGGCACAGGGGTGCAACAACAGGTGTATGTGGCTGTGTGGAATAAATGGTAGTGTGGAATATCTGGAGTATTGGAATGGATGGTCGTGGAGTGAGAATGGTGGAAATTGTGGAGTGGAGTGGATGGTGCAAAGGTGTGAATGGGGGAAGAGTGGACCCACATCACGGATACCCGGGGCGGGTAGAGTAAGTGTTAGGTAGAGGGTACAGGTAAATTGTGGTTGGATATTGGCATCTGTGGTGCGGGTGAAAGAATGGTCTTTGGATGGGTGCATTAGTGTTGTGGAAATGGCTGGGCGTGTAGCCTGTTAGTGTGTGTAGTTGGTTTGGGCACTCCACCACTGTGAGGATGTCGGCCAGGTGAGGCCGCAGGTGGGCTCTGGGAGCCGGTAGTTGTTGTGGATGGGGCCCGAGGATCCGGAGGACGGACCCGGGTAGCCCAGTGCCAGAGGGCACCAGTGGGGTGACAGAGCCAGGAGAGGGCCTTCCCCAGTTAGTTAGGTTAGGGTGAGGAGCTAGGTAAGCTCGGGTGGCAACTGCAGTGGTGGAGGTGTGCAGGTGGGTAGACCTGCTGGGAGAGCTACACGTCGCAGCCCAGAAATTGTGCGAAGGCACCGGGAGATGAATCGGGGGAGTGAGACCCCAAATTGAGAAGCACCACAGTTTGGGCAATGGGAATTGGTTTTTAGAACCCATAGTGTAAGTTGGCCAATGGATTGGCAGGGAAAGACCCCGGGTAGTGTAAAGTGTGTTAAAATCATTTAGAGGATAGTTAGGATGAAGGATCTCCTCGCACCATCTGCATCCACTCACCTGAGGTGACAGGTACTCCGCACCATGCCATGTTTGATTATTTTTACTGTGCAAATGTTTGGATTGTGAGACGCATCATGACGTGGGTGTGACATTGTGCTTTGATGTTCCATCTCTGCCTCCTTATGAGGATTGATGATGAATTTGGTGATGGCAAATTTTGAAGTAGAGGGATTGTGGAGACGAATTTGGTATAGGGGAAATATGGGGAAGACGTGATAGTAGTGACGAATTTGTAAAAGTGTAGATTTTTGTACATATGGGGTAAGGGCAAGGGTAGGGTAGGTGACAGGGGGGTGACGTACGGTAGGGACGAGCTTTCTCACTTCGCCCTCCGTACGCATTTCGCCTTGCATTGCCTTATTGATGTGTACCCTTGTGACCTTACCCCTCGCTCATTTGTCTTTCCCCTTTTGTCTCCCACATGACCTGTGCGCCATTGGGTGCCGAGGGGAGCGTGCGTGGGTCGGCCATTGTGCGCCCGAAATTCCCAGAACCAGCTGTCTGCATCGATGCACCACATTATGGACCACATGTCTGTGGCCGAGCACCACTTATGGACCACATGGGTTGGGGCATGGCCCCTCTGCTGGAACCGGCCATGAGGGCCCGAAATCTTGCTGGCGGACCTTGGCCACAGGGCACCGATGCCCCACAGGTGAACCACACTAGTCGGCCCTGTGGGCCATAAATAAAATAAATAAGAAGGACACATTGGGTGCAAGTTTAATACAAATAGGCCGCCAGTAAGCAAAGCAAAAGAATGACAACATCTGGAAGACAAATAATAATCACCAGCAGAGGGAGCCGAAGAGCAAGAGACCACCTGCAGGGTTAGGGGTTGTTGAATTTATTTTTGTTGAACACTCTTGAACAATGGTGACTGCACCGATTGGTGCTTGGGTGCTTGTATTGGTGCGTTTTTGGGTGCGTTCATGGTGCGTCGATGCAGAGCAGACTGTCTCCCCCCCCAGAAAGAACAATCACAGGTCCTGGGTTAGTTTTGTAAATAAAAATAGCGTCATTGTAAATAATGCTTCCCACCGTCAGTGTATAGTTTGAAGACCATTCCGCGATTCGGTTAACTGTGGGCGTAAGTCTGTTAGGCAGGGTGCAATGGAGCAGCGGGACACATTTATTTATGTTTTAAAACTGTCGCACTCAGGGTCAGGTTAAAAGTAGAGGGAACTACACCTACGTGTCACACTAAATAAAAGTTGTAGGCCCGGGACGTGCCTAAGAGGAGGAGGGTGCAGTGTTGCGGACATGAGGCCTGTATTTTTTTGATTGTGCTGTATTGTGGTAAATTGGTGATGATTATTGTTTATTCTGCGCCCCCCTACCTCCGGAGCTGTGTAAAGGTGAAAGGGCATCCCATAATTAGTCCACAAGCATACACGTCAGCCAAGTAATAGAATACCCCTGTTGATAGTTATCTCTTATTCTGTGTTTTAGGGTAAGGCTGTGTCTCCCATTAATTGAAGTACTCCATTGCACCAGTGAAAGAGAATAGATCCCCTTTCATTCCCATCCCCAAAATCCCCATTTCCTTCACATCCCCTTTCTTCATTGCCGAGCCTCGATTGCCCATATTACATCCCCTCTCGTCATTGCTGAGCCCTCGATTCCCAATAACCTCCCCTCCAATAACCGCCATTGACCACGAGGCTCGAGTCGGGGAAGAAAGGCGTGTCTCCACCTCGTCATAGAGGGGAGGAGGGGCGTACCCGCCCATCGTCATCGAGGGCGGAGCCCGATGGTCGCGCGACCAACCAGGGCCGAGGTGAGCACCCCGATGGGCGTGTTCAAAAACGCCGGCGGCTTAATCGCTGGAGGCGCTATAAAAGGGCGCGCACGGAAGTGAGTCGTGAGTTGGTTGCAGAGTTGGTCTTGGTTGAGAGTCGGTTGCCAGAGGAGTTGGTCACAAAGAGTCGGTTGCCAGTAGAGGGTCCGTGAAGAGTTGGTCACAAAGAGTTGGTCACAAAGAGTTGGTCGTCAAGAAAGAGTCCTGAAGCTTGTGAGGGAAGGAGAGAGAACCCGTCACACCAACCCCCCAAGCCCCGCGTTGGCTCCACCAAGCGTTCACCTCCACCAAGGCTCCACCAAGCTCCGCGTTGGCTCCACCAAGCGTTCACCTCCACCAAGGCTCCACCAAGCGTTCACCTCCACCAAGGCTCCACCAAGCTCCACGTTGGCTCCACCAAGCGTTCACCTCCAGCCATCCACCTCCTGCCATTCCTGTCATTCCCCGCGTGAGTCTGTCTTCTGTTTGTTCTGTCCTGGGTTAATTAAGTCTGTATAAGCTAGTATTTTCCCTGTGTCACCTGCGTCTTATGTGCTTGTAAATAAACGTGACTGCTTCCTTTTTGCTTGTGTGTAAATAGTCAATAAATTCAGCAGTATTTCCAAACCTTTCTTTGCCTTCGTTTTCCTCTTTGCATTCGTCGCCTTTGTCTTTTCCCTATTGACTAGCTGCGGTGCGACCCGGCCAACGTTTGGGTGGAATCGGGTGAGTCGGGGATCCTGTTAGGTCGCGGTAATACACCACCGCTCGGTCATCATAACATCTAAACCGCGATCTGTAACACCAACTGTGCCACCAACAATTAAGTCTAGGGTGTCAATAATTTTGTCAATGCCATTTCTTTTTATTTTCTGATTTAAAAGGATATATTAAGTTCTGAATCAAAAACAAAGGTTCTGTAATATTAACAGTGAAATAAAGAATTGTGGAGACCAAATACGTTTATCAATTTCAACTTATTTTTAGAGCAAATTATGAGTTATTTGAAAAACGTGTAAGGGTGCCAATATTTTTGGCCACGACTGTATATATATTTCTTTTCTTTTGAGGGAGATCGATTGTGCGCTCTTTTGAGGATAGTTGTTGTCTATGGTGATCACAGAGCGTTGACTGTTGGCTCACAAGGGAGCTGGAGGCCATGCCACCCTCCATAATAGACTGTGGAGAACGCTAAGGAGGCCATCCTGTCTGCTTGCCTCATGCCGGTGTCGACTTCGAGCACAGCGCTGCCGCCATTTTGTGTGCTTCCCGCACGGGTGGCTCAAGGCTCCGACAGCTATCGGCTTGGAAAAGGGCCCACTTTGAGGCCAACGATAAGTACCGGACAGCCAAAAGGGATTTTATTTCATAATGACTTTCCCGTTGTCTGTTTTTGAGTCCGTATATGGAGGTAACTCAGTTAGGAATTCGTTTACGTCAGCATTCATTTTATTCTTTGGGTTATTTTCATTAAATTCATATCTGTTGAATTTACTGGTGTGTTTTTATGTTTTGTGGTTTCAGAATAAACCCATGTGTTCCGTTCAGATGAACGCTTCATCCCGCACGCGACAAAAATACCGCCATTCTCGGGCTGCCGCCGAGGGAGTAAAACTGTTTTGGCTATCCGTTATCCAGCGGTCTTAATTGCTGGTGACAGGCCAATATGTTTATATGCTGTATGTGTTAGTGCTTGGCCAATATTGGTAATTGGCACAGGTCGATATTGGCAATTTTTTGAAATCAGCATCGGCCAATTACCAATTACAGTTGTACTGTGTATGACGCAAAAAACTTGAGTTGCTTTCACACTTGTTTAGGAGAAACACAATAAACAAATTTTTAAAACAATGTTGCATTATAGACTTTTCAAGGAGATGTGCATAAACATTATTCTTTATAAACAGCTGGTAATCGTCATGTGACGGGTAGAAATAATTTGGCTTGGTAATTTGGAAAACATGTTAATAACGCAAATGGCTCAAATTGGGTGTTATCGAATTTATTTTGCTTTGAAACTCACAGAGAAACAACATACCTTTCTAAAGCACATACGATTCATATAAATTAAACAATTGCTTTAGAAACTGCCACAAGGGCAAAGGAAAACGCGATAGCTCGTACTGTACCCAACTTCCTGGCAAAGTACTTATTGACGTCATACATTCCAGGTGTGTATCAAAGTGTTAGTTACATTAATTTTTTTCATATTTCAAAGGCAAATCTACAGTATTTTCAGGCCTCGAGCAAAAGGGGCATATTTCACAAGCAGTCTTTAGCAGCCCCATCATTACACGTTCACTAATAGGTACATTATAAGTGCATACTGCATTTCTGGTTCGTAGTGGAATTATTTTCTGATTAACCCACTTCATCAAACTTTGGGCAATCAATTTGAACAATTGTTTGGAATGGAATCCTTTTGTAACCTGTTACTCTCTGTACTGCATTTTGTATAAACTTGCTTTTAACACGGCCAGACACATATGAAACGCTTAATTTTATATCGGTCAATAGCTTATCAAATAAGCACATGCTAGCTCATTATTCGTTTAAAAACACCAATCGATTAGAGAAGTGATTTAAAATGTATCGATGCACGGCCGCTCAATAACATCAATCCGTTAATTGCAGGCATGACACTTCTTGTGTGCACAATGCACTATGACGTCATTACTTAGCACTTCATAATAGGCATCAGCATTTGTATCGGCTGATATATATATATATATATATATATATATATATATATATATATATATATATATATATATAATATATTTTCATAAATCGGTCATAGTCTAATTTTCTAATGGGCCTAGCACTAATATATATATATATATATATATATATATATATTGTTACGGACGCGGTTAAAGGATGTTATTTTACCGAGCGGTGGTATTACCTCGACCGAACAGTTATTCCCCGACTAGAACCCGATTCCACCCAAACGTTGGCCGTATCGCACCGCGGCTGCTCAATATGGAAAACTCTAAAGCGACCGAATACAAAGAGGAAGAAGACGTACAGAAGAGTAATTGGATTTATTATTTACACATATAAGCAGGAAGAAAGCAATCACGTTTATTTACAGAAGATATTAGATACACAGTGCAACGCTAGCTTACCTACAGTCTTAATTAACCCAGGGACAGAACAAACAAGGACAGACTCACGCGGGGAATGATGATAGGACTTGCGGGAGATGGATGGCTGGCGGGATAGGGAGGTCCAACTGGTCCTGCAACCGATCGACTCGTTGGGCAGCCGCCGCTCCTTCGCGGCCCTGCTCCAAACTGCCGTCCAGGCCTCACGCTGCTGTGGCTGCAGTTTCGGTGGCTCCAGCTGCAGTAAGTGCAGTTTCGGTGGCTCGAGCTGCAGTAAATGCAGTTTCGGTGGCTCGAGCTGCAGTAAATGCAGTTTCGGTGGCTCGAGCTGCAGTAAATGCAGTTTCGGTGGCTCGAGCTGCAGTAAATGCAGTTTCGGTGGCTCGAGCTGCAGCTCAACTCTGGACTTCTCTCGGACTCAACTCAAAGTGCCTCATGGTTGGTTGAGTGGGGCTGACTCACTCCTCCCCTCTGTGACGAGGTGGGGACCCGTAATACAAAAAAAAACAAAAAAACCCTGCCTCGTGGCCAATGGCGGCAATTGTTGGTTGGCAATGCGAATGGCAATTGACGAAAAGGGGGAATGGAAGTTTTGTTGGGAATGGGAATGAAGGGAATCTATCTCTTTCACTGGTGCAATGGAGTATTTCAATTAATGGGAGACACAGCCTTACCCTAAAACACATAATAAGATATAACTATTGAACAGGGGTATTCTATGATTAGCTGTGGTGTGGATGCTTTATGGACTAATTATGGGACGCCCTTTGACCTTTACACAGCTCCGGAGGCAGGAGGCGCAGACTCAAGCAATAATAATAATACACACAATCAAAAAAAATACAGTCCTCATATCCGCAACACTGCACCCTCCTCCTCTTAGGCACGTCCCGGGCCTACAACTTTTATTTAGTGTGACACGTAGGTGTAGTTCCCTCTACTTTTAACCTGACCCTGAGTGCGACAGTTTTTAAAACATAAATAAATGTGTCCCACTGCTCCATTGCACCCTGCCTAACAGACTTACGCCCACAGTTAACCGAATTGCGGAATGGTCTTCAAACTACACACTGACGGTGGGGAGCATTATTTACAATGACTCTGCTTTTATTTACAAAACTAACCCAGGACCTGTAATTGTTCTTTCTGGGGGGGGAGACAGTCTGCTCTGCATCGACGCACCATGAAAGCACCCAAAACGCACCAATACACCCCAAGCACCAATCGGTGCAGTCACCATTGTTCACTGAATAAAATAAATCGACAACCCCGAACCCTGCAGGTGGTCTCTTGCTCTTCGGCTCCCTCTGCTGGCTATCATTATGTCTTCCAGTTGTTGTCATTTTCTTACTGGCGGCCTATTTGCAATAAAGCTTGCCAAAACGTGTCCATTCTATGTATTTTATTTATTGCCCACAGGGCCGACTACTTGTGGTTCACCTGTGGGGCATCGGTGCCCTGTGGCCAAGGTCCGCCAGCAAGATTTCGGGCCCTCATGGCCGGTTCCAGCAGAGGGGCCATGCCCCAACCCATGGGGTTCATAAGTGGTGCTCGGCCACAGACATGTGGTCCATAATGTGGTGCATCGATGCAGACAGCTGGTTCTGGGAATTCCGGGCACACAATGGAGGACTCACGCACGCTCCCCTCGGCGCCCAATGGCGCACAGGTCATGTGGGAGACAAAAGGGGAAAGACAAATGAGCGAGGGGTAAGGTCACAAGGGTACACATCAATAAGGCAATGCAAGGCGAAATGCGTACGGAGAGCGAAGTGAGAAAGCTCGTCCCTACCGTACGTCACCCCCCTGTCACCTACACTACCCTTGCCCTTACCCCATATGTACAAAATCTACACATTACAAATTCGTCACTACTGTCACGTCTCCCCATATTTCCCTTATACCAAATTCGTCTCCACAATCCCTCTAACCAAAATTTGCCATCACCCAATTCGTCATCAATCCTCATAAGGAGGAAGAGATGGAACATCAAAGCACAATGTCACACCCACGTCATGATGCGTCTCACAATCCAAACATTTGCATCAAAAATAATAAAACAACCTGGCATGGTGTGGAGGTACGTCATCTCAGGTGAGTGCATGTGGATGGTGCAAGGAGATTTTCATCCTAACTATCCTCTAAATGACTTTAACACACTTTACACTACCCGGGGTCTTTCCCTGCCAATCCATTGGCCAACTTACACTATGGGTTCTAAAAACCAATTCCCATTGACCAAACTGTGGTGCTTCTTAATTTGGGGTCTCACTCCCCCGATTCAACTCCCGGTGCCCTTGCACAATTTCTGGGCTGGGGCGTGTAGCTCTCCCAGCAGGTCTACCCACCTGCACACCTCCACCACTGTAGTTGCCACCCGAGCTTACCTGCTCCTTAACCTAACCTATCTACTGGGGAAGGCCCCTCCTGGCTCTGTCACCCCTCGGTGCCCTCTGGCACTGGGCTACCCGGGTCCGTCCTCCGGATCCTCGGGCCCCATCCACAACAACTCTACCGGCTCCCAGAGCCCACCTGCGGCCTCACCTGGCCGACATCCTCACAGTGGTGGAGTGCCCAAACCAACTACACACACTAACAGGCTACACGCCCAGCCATTTCCACAACACTAATGCACCCATCCAAATACCATTCTCTCACCCGCACCACAGATGCCAATATCCAACCACAATTTACCTATACCCTCTACCTAACACTTACACTACCCGCCCCGGGTATTCGTGATGGGGGTCCACTCTTCCCCTATTCACACCTTCGCACCATCCACTCCACTCCACAATTTCCACCATACTCACTCCACGACCATCCATTCCAATACTCCATATACTTCACACGACCAGTTATTCCATACACCTGTTGGTGCACACCTGTGCACTCACACCTGGTGCCACCTGCACCCTCCTCCTCTTCCTGGACCATTTGGTCAGCACCATACACATCACTATCACTATCACTCTTACTCATACACTGCTCCATCCACCTGTTCAGTTGCACACCTGTGCAATCACACCTGTTCCTCACACACTGCTCAATACACTTGAATACACCTCCAACACTCACACGGCATCATCTGAACTACCTGTTGCCCTGCTAACTTAGTGCTCCCCGTCTTCCCTTTAAACTAAGCACATACCACGTCATTATTATCCACTCTAATCTACCTGTGTCCCCACTACAGGTATCCTTGTCACTAACTAATCTTAACGTTACCTAATGTCATCTTCTAGGTCCCTACACATTATCCAAACCCTCCCTCGGCGAGCTTACACTGCCATAAACCCCATAAGCTAGTGCTCCTTTGCCCCCCGGTGTGAGGGATGACAGAGTTGCCATCCCACCACATCGGGAACGTTCCACTATCAATTTTGCACACCACATCCAACAAATCAAAAATTTGCCAATCATCTGCCAATCACTGTACCATTACCAATCATCACTCTACCAATCCTTTGCCAATCATCAAATTTTGTTTTTCTAATTTCGGGGCCAAAACACTATTCTCGTCACACAGTCTACTCAATAATGCCTCTCGGTGCGCCAATTCCTGTCCAAAGCCCGGCTTCGTAAAGCCGCGCAATGAATGCGGGTTGTTTGGTGCCGGCGGCTGGATGCGTCCGACATTCGGTGCAGGGAAGGAGGTTTACCCGGGACGAGATCCCACGCACCACCTCGGCGCGGAGCCATCCAATTGCCCGATCTCGACCTGCCGGAACGCCTTAACAAAAAGGGGTCGCCATGATGACCCTTCCTATCGGGCTGCCCGTTCCGCCTAGCGGAGCACGGACGTGGCCGTTCCCAGCGCGGCCCAGCGTGGATCACGTACGGCGGTCCTTTCGAACCCGCCGTGCTTCGGATCCCCGCTGGTTCTCGCAGCACGCGAAGCCCGGCACGCACCGAGGGCCCGATTCGGCTATACGTCGCTCTAACCGCTAACCCGGTTACCGTCGATGCCTCACCTGCATGCTTACACGCATACGCTACCCCTTTCTTGCCCATACATCCAGCTGTTCCCATGCTCCTCGTCGTACCTTCTCTAACACACCCAGGTACACTCATTCCGCTCACAGACTTGGTCACACACCTGACCACCGAACACCTTGGCACACATTCGTCGCTCGCACACCTCACCAACACACCTCTTCGCGCCCCCTCCTCGGTCACCTCCTCTGTGACAATCACAGGTGTGCTCTCACTCGCACACCCAACCACGTGCCTCATGACCAATTCCAGCGTGCATTCCCATACACGCTCTACTATTCCAGGTGTGCATCCTTCCATTCCAGGTGTACATCCTCGCTCACCTGTCACAACCAACTCGCGCTCCGTGTCACTCTCACTACTTTCACCACCACTCTTGACAGCGCACTCACCCTTACTCTCGACAGCGCACTCTTTCCCCATGCACCTGTCCGTTACACACCTTTCTCGCGCATCCTCTTGCGCACACTCACCCGTTACTTCCTCTGTAACACTCACCACAGGCGTGCATTCTTTCTTACTTTTGACAGCGCACTCTTTCCCCATGCACCTGTCCGTTACACACCTTTCTCGCGCACACTATCCCGTTACTTCCTCTGTAACACTCACCACAGGCGTGCATGCTTCCGTTACATCCTCTGTAACACTCCTCACTACACGCTTCCATGTGCTCCCTCGCACACGCGCTACGACCGACTCACTCTCGACAGCACACTCACTCCTCGGCGCGCACTTTTTCCTCACACACCCCATGGTCGGACATTCTCGCACACCTCTTTTTTCGCACACCAGACCTGTCGCACACTTCACCAACGGCCTCTCACGAACACCCAGGTCCACATCAACCCCCAAGCCGACTGAAGCTCCCCTCACATCATGTACATTTCCTCGTATATCGCCACTCACCTTGGCACCTCGTCTCCGCACCTCTTCTGCCACCTACAAACTCTTTATTTGGTTAGTGAGCATCACATTATGAGTTGAGCACCGACCTTGTGCATATTCCATCACCTCCTCCTGGATTTCTCTTTTAGTTTCTGTCCGTCTCTTCTTAATTTCACTCACCCCCTCTAACACCTCCTTTAACTTTTGCTTCACCTCTTTTATTTCCCGGTGCGTCTCCTCAAGTTCGTCCTCTAAGGCTACCGTGACCGTCTCTATGTGCATCCTCACCTGCCGGCCCTTTGTCTCCATTACCTCTGTCACCTCGTCCAACCTCATTGTCAGTCCCTCACGTACCATCTGACATTGCCTCTGTGTCGCTATTAAGTCATTTTTAATTTCTTTTTGTGTCACCTTTAACCCTCCTAGTACCGCAGTGTTCCTTTGAACCTGCTCCACTAACTCCGTTTGTCCCTCTGTCAGCTGTTCCACCTCCTCCGTCAAATCTTCTATTCCCCCTTGTAACTTTGCCGTCCCATTTCTCACCTCTTTCTCGATACGCTTTTCGCCTCGCTTTACCTCCTCGCGTACTCCCGAGACCTCCTCACTTACACCTCGTCGTATCTCCTCTTTCATCTCCTCCATCTCTTTTGTAGATGCCACCCTCATCTGTCCCAATTCATCCCTCTGAGCATCCAATTTACTTTCTAACCCGATTTTCACCTCCTCTATCTGGTTCCCCATCTGTTCGATTTCCCGGGCGGATTGCTCCCCTATTTCCCGCAATTTGTCTTCCATCCTATTTTCTAACCCCATTAACCCGTTTTTACCTCTTTTATCCCGTTGTCTAACCCCTCAAATTTATCGTCTAACTTCCCAAATTTCTTGTCTAATCCCTTAAAATTATTGTCTAACCCCTCAAATTTAGCTTCTAGCCGTTCCCCCATTTCTCCCATTTTGCCCCCCATTTCACCCATTTTGCCCCCCATTTCACCCATTTTGCCCCCCATTTCGCCCCTCATTGCCCCCATTTGCTCACTCTGAGCCTTCATTTGCTCACTCTGAGCATCCATCCGGTTCCCCATTTTGGCTTCCAATTGCTCACTATTCTTGTCCATAAGGGCCTTCATTTGGATCATAAAAAGATTCCAATCCACCAGTGGCGCTGCTACGGTCGCGGGCGCGGCAAAATTTGGTGCCGCTACACCCACGTGCGCGAGGACGCCATTTTGTGCGTCTGATACTCCCTCAACCACATTGCCAATGTTCTCCTCTACTTCGTCCCTCTGATCCTGGGTTACTCCTAACCCCTCCTCTAGCTCACCCACCGGCATCCGATCGCCTTGACCAGCCATGGCGCGATTTCAAAATTCGGGTTTTTCTTTAAAACACAAAACAAATTTCCAGCAGCTTGTAATTTTGAGCGCGTTAAGCGCGCTTCGGGCCTCGTATCCCACTCCCGGACACCAATTGTTACGGACGCGGTTAAAGGATGTTATTTTACCGAGCGGTGGTATTACCGCGACCGAACAGTTATTCCCCGACTAGAACCCGATTCCACCCAAACGTTGGCCGTATCGCACCGCGGCTGCTCAATATGGAAAACTCTAAAGCGACCGAATACAAAGAGGAAGAAGACGTACAGAAGAGTAATTGGATTTATTATTTACACATATAAGCAGGAAGAAAGCAATCACGTTTATTTACAGAAGATATTAGATACACAGTGCAACGCTAGCTTACCTACAGTCTTAATTAACCCAGGGAAAGAACAAACAAGGACAGACTCACGCGGGGAATGATGATAGGACTGGCGGGAGATGGATGGCTGGCGGGATAGGGAGGTCCAACTGGTCCTGCAACCGATCGACTCGTTGGGCAGCCGCCGCTCCTTCGCGGCCCTGCTCCAAACTGCCGTCCAGGCCTCACGCTGCTGTGGCTGCAGTTTCGGTGGCTCCAGCTGCAGTAAGTGCAGTTTCGGTGGCTCGAGCTGCAGTAAATGCAGTTTCGGTGGCTCGAGCTGCAGTAAATGCAGTTTCGGTGGCTCGAGCTGCAGTAAATGCAGTTTCGGTGGCTCGAGCTGCAGTAAATGCAGTTTCGGTGGCTCGAGCTGCAGCTCAACTCTGGACTTCTCTCGGACTCAACTCAAAGCGCCTCTCTTGGACTCAACCGCTTGGACTTCCTCTCGTCTCTCTGTAAAAGCTCATCTCCTCGGGAAACGCCCTAGCTGCGGGTTATATAGGCCCCGCCCCTCAACCTTCGCGAACCTCCTCGATGTTTCTCTCCACACCCTCTCCAAGTCCAACCCCTTGTTCGTGGTTGGTTGAGTGGGGCTGACTCACTCCTCCCCTCTATGACGAGGTGGGGACCCGCCTTTCTTCCCCAACCCTGCCTCGTGGCCAATGGCGGCAATTGTTGGTTGGCAATGCGAATGGCAATTGATGAAAAGGGGGAATGGAAGTTTTTTTGGGAATGGGAATGAAGGGAATCTATCTCTTTCACTGGTGCAATGGAGTATTTCAATGAATGGGAGACACAGCCTTACCCTAAAACACATAATAAGATATAACTATTGAACAGGGGTATTCTATGATTAGCTGTGGTGTGGATGCTTTATGGACTAATTATGGGACGCCCTTTGACTTTTACACAGCTCCGGAGGCAGGAGGCGCAGACTCAAGCAATAATAATAATACACACAATCAAAAAAAATACAGTCCTCATATCCGCAACAATATATATATATATATATATATATATATATATATATATATATATATATATATATATATATATATATATATATATATATATATACATAGTTATATATACACACACACACCTAGCCTGTTCACTCTAATTTTGTCAAAGGTGATGAATGTTTGGTTTGTCTCTTGAAGCCTGAAACAAAATATCAGTTAATAAATTGGTATCATAATAATTTATAATTTATTATATATCATAAGTAATATGTCATATCAATATATCAATAAGTAATATATCATAATAAGTTAATAAATTGGTACACCTGGTGTTGGCTTAGTGGTTAGGGTGCCGGCTTGGGATCCTAGTGATCCTGGGTTCGAATCTTGGTCGATCGCTGAATTAACGCCAGGGGGGTTGAGTCAGCCTGTCATCCTTCCGAGGTCGGCAAATTGAGTACCAGCTTGCTGGGATCCCGGTGTGTACCCCGGTTTAGAATAGGTACACCGTATCCCTGTGCATCGTAAGAGGTGACCAAGGGTTGGCGTCAGGAAGGGCATCCGGCCATAAAAACATTGCCTCAAACAGGGAACCATGAGCTCATGGGGCCTGCAAGGCTAACCCCCACTCTAGCAGGCCTGCAAGGCTAACCCCCACTCTAGCAGGGAAAATGGCCTTAAAACGATCATTCATTCATTCAAATTGGTATCATAATAAATTTCTAGCCAGGATAAAACTGCAGACAAAGCCTTCATCTGACAACATCAAGTAAACTGTTTTTGAGACATTCCAGACTTTCCAATTGTGGTCTTTATGTTTCGATGAGGTAGTTCCATCAATTCAAGAGCATTTTACTGAGAAACTAAAAAGACTGACACCATACGCTCAAGGAGAACTTTCTTGCCCTATTTATCAGCATGGGAGCCAACTTACCTTAACACAACCTCACCACCTCACATCGGCCTGAGAATATCAGAGAATGAAAACTTGTGTGGACTGTGCTAATACGACCCACCCCAGAGCAGCGTCACACTTCCAGTACTTGGTTGTTTGTTTTTAACACAAATCTGGTGTTTTCCTTGTAATAATTAATACGGTATATTCCTTGGAGTTTGTATGCACTAATGAAAGCCTGGAAAGTTTAACATCTGCTGGAACTTATTGCTCGGTTGGAAGTGGGATTCTCCAAGATTCTTCACAAAGTGTGTTCCCTTGTGCTTTCAAATCTTCTGTTCATTGCTGTCAAGCTCACAATTTTCAGTTCAACTTCACATCCCACAGACACACCATCACACTTGAAGAATCACACTATCTGGCCCTTCTGTTCCACAAATCCTGTTTCCACATTTCAAGACCTCAGGATGCACTTTCATTTCACCACAGCATTCAACGCTGTGCATTTAACACACTAATGAAAGGCCTGCGGGTGGATACTCTTTGCAGTATTCCAAATGGAGTACATTGCTCGTTTTTTTTTTTTGTTTTGTTTTTTGTATACTGAATCGAGGCTCGTGAAAGAGCTAACATTTATTTCACAAACAAATCAACCAGACAAACAAAATATACAAAAAGAGGGAGCGGAAGACAAGATGGGGAGAGAAGGGGAAGCACACAACCACAACATTTGAGAGCAGGGAGAAGTGTGGGAGGGAGAGGGCTTGGGGGCAGGAGGCATGGGAAGGGGAGGGGGGGGGGGGGGGGGAGAGGTATAAAACACAAGGAGACCGAAATTAGCAGGGGTAGAAAAGATCAAGGTTTTGGATGGGGGAGGATAAGAGATGGTGGTGAACAGCTGTTTTAAAGACCTGGAGGGTGGAGTGGGATTGAAGAGAGTGAGGGAGTTTGTTCCAGAGGCGGGAGAAAAGAGGAATGAAGGAGTGAAGGTGAGCAGAAAGCAGAAAGATGAAGTATATTGGTGCTTACCTGACATGTGGAGACTTCACAGACTCTTTTGACACATCATGGAGGCTGGATTTCATGAAGTCTGTTTCATCTAACAATGCATCACAAGTTGTTTTTCCTCGTGGTTGATTTTACAAGGTCTGCAAGATAGATGTCTTCAATATAGATGGGTTGGCGCTGCCTGTTGTCCATTTCATTATGATATTTCCCACCGTTGATTTCAAATTGATCTGATCGGGGTTTTCTCTCTTTGATAGTCAATTATTATCATTCCTCCATCAAGTCCTTTTCCTCAGCTATTATGTTCTGAAACTGATGATTTACAATCTCTTGAGGTTATTCATGCTTATACCAGTCAGATGCACATGCAAGCAATTCTCAAACTGGAAAAGGGTGACCCATGACCTTTGACAGGATCGTGCATGTCTGTATTGAAACATTATTTTTCAATTTTTTGAAAAATAAAAAAGAAGAAACAACCTATTGTTTTGAAAATAAAATAAGAGACATTTGATGTTGTTGGAACCCTCATTGAGACCATGAAATAAAATATTTTTGAAGTTTTCAGCAGTTTTTCCACTTTTGTTTTTCTTTTACTGTCATGCTAATTTTGTGTTACTAAATCATCCCGTTGTTTCTTGTTTAATTGCCATATAGTAAGTCAAGTCCAACATATCTTTCTTTGTCTGAAATTGACTCACATGCCTAGCGAGAAAAGCATGTTAGTATCACAGGCCAAAGAGGGCAAGAGGCTAAGGCAGAGATGTGAGCCAAGACAAATTGGACAGATTTAGGAACTTGGAATTGAGTTCTATTGCGACATGTCAGCACTTACCAAATGCTTCTCTTCTCCATCAATGCCCCTTAATCCAGCTTTGTCCACCGATCCAGCTGATGAAAAAGGGTAGATGCAGCGGCAGAGTTTACCTCGATCGATGGGCTGGTCTGCTTGGTCCTGGTGAACTTCAGCTCAAATTTGATTTGTCTTCAGCCCCATGAGAATTCACTCTGGGTCTTTGTCCACAATGCACTATTGGCAGCTCGGAGTTGAGACGAGAACATCTTCAATCTGACATATTGTGATCTCTTATGATCAAAACAATAAGTTGTCTCGTATGGTCTTTGCAGGAAATCGGTGTGTGATCCGATCTGGATTTATTATTTCCTGAATTTTAAAAGGACTGTTTCGTTAAACGTGTAATTCTCATTTAGCAAAGCCATTTCATCTATAAAATGTTGTTGTTCAATGAATATTGAGAAGGTGCCATTGGCTTCTCATCAAAATATTTAATTCTCCTTGTCACACACAAACCTCAATCTCACTAATTCAAATCTTATTCCTTGTAATACTCTTCCTGTTTCCTCCTCTCTTTTCTAAACCCAATACTCTGTTAAGTGGTCAAAGTAGGAGAGTGGACGACACCCCCACCCCTTCTAGCAAAGAAAATTGCAAAGGATACAGCACCCCCAGCACTGGTCAAATCAAGCAGGGCACAAGTAACCGACCACCACAAAATATTATTTTCTCCCTCGCATATATATAGAGGAAGCAGGAGACAAGAGGGGGATAGGGGGGGAAGCATACACGCACAACAACAGTAGGGAACAAGGACGTCGGTAGATATATAATAATAATAATAATAATAATAATAATAACAATAATAAAGGAGTCTTATATAGCCCCATCAAGCAGAGTAAACGACCCTCATGGCGCTTTACATTATCATGCGAACGCACAGACACCGCACACACACACACACAAACATACACACACACAGACACACCTTCACTCTTGCCCTATTCCTCTCCCTCCCCATTCAAAACCCACAGATGTGTACTCCCCCTCCTCCTCCCATCCCTCCCCCGCACATGTACACAGACATACTCTCGATCTTTGTCCCACCTCAAACCAAAGGGAAAACAGGACTTAGACTTTGAAAGACTTGTGAAACAGATAGGTTTTGAGGGAGGTTTTAAAGGCAGGAAGAGAGTCAACATGTCGAACAGAGGAAGGCAAGTCATATGGAAGGGAAAGGGTTGGGGTTGGGGGAGGGTGAGGGGTACACGATATAAAACAAATGGACACTACTAGGAATTTCAGGAATGAGGTAGGAGATTGAAAAAGGTGGATTTGGGGTGTACTGTATTAACGGAGGGAGAAAATATCAAGGTTTTGGATGGGGAAAGATGAGAGATGGTGGTGAAAGGCTGTTTTAAAGACTTGGAGGGAGGAGAGGGATTGAAGAGAGTGTGTGAGTTTGTTCCAGAGGCGAGAGAAAAGAGGAATGAAGGAGTGAAGGTGAGCAGAGAGTCTTGATTTTGGCAGTTTTACCAGAAAAGGTTAGCTGAGAGAACTTGTGCGTCCTTTAGGAATATTTGGGGGACAGAGCACAGAGAGAGCTGGGGGAGCAAGGCCGGAGAGGAGTCGGTAGAAGACAGAAAGACCACCAACCTGCCTGCGGTGAGTGAGTGAAAGGCCCTCGGAGTTAGCTTCATCGCAGGAGATTCCAATGATTCTGAAAGCTTTGGTTTCAACAGCATGAAGCCAAGCCAGGTGTGAGGCAGGAGCACCAGCCCATAGGGGAGAACAGTATTCCATTGAGCTGCAGATGAAAGCTTTGTATGTGGTGAGGAGCTCAGGTGTGCCAAGGAAGGACTTCACATGACGGAGGATGTCGACGGAGGAATGAAGCAAGAGTCGGCGACTGGGTTTGGAGGCCAGCTTGGAAATGTGGTTTGAAATTGTTGTAATGGATAGTTGACTATTCATTTAATTTAGGAGGAATGGGCAACTGGCTTGGAGATGTGTGTGCAGTTGGTTCATACATTGAGCAAGTGTTAATGGAAGTGATCGTCCAGTCTTCACCCAATGTCATTCTTCTTGCAGAGAGTGCATGTGATTCCATAGATCACTTTCGCGGAAGTACAGTCAGAGTGGCCCACGACTGAACCTCCTCGAATGTGATCTATGGAATCGCATGCACTCTCCAAGAAGATTGTCATCGGTTAACCCGGTTGAAGACTGAGCACTCACTTCCGTAAACACTTGCGAACCAACAGCACAGACCTCTCCAAGCTGGTCACTCAACGCATAAACCTTCCCAGTCAATCATTCAGTTACATAGTCTCTAGTATTTTACTCCATTTCAGCACCACAGACGGTCATAAACCCAAAAAGCAAAGGCTTATCTACAGGATCGACCCATTGGCTCCCTACGGGATCAACAAGCGCTTTTCATTCATTTGAACTTCCTGTCTCTTACAACTTTTCAATCCTTTCATTACCTCTGTTGCCCCCCACCCCCTTGGTATTTATGTTATCTCTTTTTACCTATTTGACAAATCATCTGTCACATCTAATCATCTATTACTTGTCCTCCCCCCCCCCCCCCCCTACCCTATTATTTTCACTTTTCTCCCAGTACCCTTGACTTCTACCCCTGAACCTTCCCTGTCGATATCAGTCATTCTCACCCACACGACCCTGGCCCAGTCCCACTCTGGCCTACCCACCTCCTACTCACCCCCAGCCTATATCCATAAATCTCCACCCTATCCCTTCTCTTTATTTTGCTCGGATGAAGGGTTAATGCCTGAAATGTCAGCTTCTCCTTGCTTCCCAAGGTGGTTAGCATACCTCCATCACCATCCGTTTACTTCATCCATTGTTCCACTTGTCCACAGATGCAGTTCGACACTAGCCTTCACCAAGTAAACTAGTTCTTCGTTCTCTGTCCTCTTGGTTTGTATGTTGTCAATTTGTAGTTCAATGCCATTTATATCAAACAAAATAAAATAAAAACAGACCTGCTGATATTCGGGTCTCTGCCTTGCACCCTAACAAACTCATTGCTGCTGCACAAATCTGCAATCTTGGATTTCATATGGACCCCACACACTGTTTTGATTTTTATATTCACATAACTTGCAAATCCATAATACACCAGTTATGCAAATCTTTCAAACGCCATTCCTGCACAGGTCTCAAAAGAGTCCAAACCTTGGTCTGCTCATTAATCCGTTCACACCTTGACTGTTGCAACTGCTGTTTGCTCGTATTTCTAAATCTACAATTCCACATCTGTGATTGGTCCAGAATTCTGCAATAATAGATAGATTGATGAAATGCAGAGAAGATCATTTGGCAATCATGGTCACATGATTATGCAAAGATAGTCATCTCACACACATTCTCGTGAAGCTTCATTGGCTCCAAATTCACTAGCGATTCATCCATAAAATCATGCTGCTCACTTAGGAAGCTATAAATGGCACTGCCACATTATACATCACTGGTCTTCTCCAACCATACAATCTAGTTCATATTCTATGTTCTGCAGTTCCGATGTTGTTGTGCCCTCTACAAGAGAGGAAACTGTAAGTGACAGTTGCTTTTCAAGATGCATCCCGCAGCTCTGGACCTCTCTCCTGATTAATACTCGGTCGACGGGCACTGCTTTTAACCCTTCTTAAAGACCGATCTTGTTCATCAGGCTTTTGTTAATCCTCTCCTTTTCCTTTAGTTTTGACTCCAACTCCCCCCTATCAATCATTTCTCTTCCTATTTTCTCTTCCAATCAATTCAATTTGATGTGTCTCTGATTTTCTTTTTCTTTTTTTTATCTTAAGTTGCTAGATTGTTTTCTCTTTCTTTCCTTTTCATTTTTTATCTTAAGTTGCTAGATTGTTTTCTCTTTCTTTCCTTTTCATTTTTTATCTTAAGTTGCTAGATTGTTTTCTCTTTCTTTCCTTTTCATTTTTCATCTTAAGTTGCTAGATTGTTTTCGCTTTCTTTCCTTTTCATTTTTTATCTTAAGTTGCTAGATTGTTTTCTCTTTCTTTCCTTTTCATTTTTTATCCTAAGTTGCTAGATTGTTTTCTCTTTCTTACCTTTTCATTTTTCATCTTAAGTTGCTAGATTGTTTTCGCTTTCTTTCCTTTTCATTTTTCATCTTAAGTTGCTAGATTGTTTTCGCTTTCTTTCCTTTTCATTTTTTATCTTAAGTTGCTAGATTGTTTTCTCTTTCTTTCCTTTTCATTTTTTATCCTAAGTTGCTAGATTGTTTTCTCTTTCTTTCCTTTTCATTTTTTATCCTAACTTGCTAGATTGTTTTCTCTTTCTTTCCTTTTCATTTTTCATCTTAAGTTGCTAGATTGTTTTCGCTTTCTTTCCTTTTCATTTTTTATCTTAAGTTGCTAGATTGTTTTCTCTTTCTTTCCTTTTCATTTTTTATCCTAAGTTGCTAGATTGTTTTCTCTTTCTTTCCTTTTCATTTTTTATCTTAAGTTGCTAGATTGTTTTCGCTTTCTTTCATTTTCATTTTTTATCTTAAGTTGCTAGATTGTTTTCTCTTTCTTTCCTTTTCATTTTTTATCTTAAGTTGCTAGATTGTTTTCTCTTTCTTTCCTTTTCATTTTTCATCTTAAGTTGCTAGATTGTTTTCTCTTTCTTTCCTTTTCATTTTTCATCTTAAGTTGCTAGATTGTTTTCGCTTTCTTTCCTTTTCATTTTTTATCTTAAGTTGCTAGATTGTTTTCTCTTTCTTTCCTTTTCATTTTTTATCTTAAGTTGCTAGATTATTTTCTCTTTCTTTCATTTTCATTTTTTATCTTAAGTTGCTAGATTGTTTTCTCTTTCTTTCCTTTTCATTTTTCATCTTAAGTTGCTAGATTGTTTTCGCTTTCTTTCCTTTTCATTTTTTATCTTAAGTTGCTAGATTGTTTTCTCTTTCTTTCCTTTTCATTTTTTATCTTAAGTTGCTAGATTGTTTTCTCTTTCTTTCCTTTTCATTTTTTATCTTAAGTTGCTAGATTGTTTTCTCTTTCTTTCCTTTTCATTTTTTATCTTAAGTTGCTAGATTGTTTTCGCTTTCTTTCCTTTTCATTTTTTATCTTAAGTTGCTAGATTGTTTTCTCTTTCTTTCCTTTTCATTTTTCATCTTAAGTTGCTAGATTGTTTTCTCTTTCTTTCCTTTTCATTTTTTATCTTAAGTTGCTAGATTGTTTTCTCTTTCTTTCCTTTTCATTTTTTATCTTAAGTTGCTAGATTATTTTCTCTTTCTTTCATTTTCATTTTTTATCTTAAGTTGCTAGATTGTTTTCTCTTTCTTTCCTTTTCATTTTTCATCTTAAGTTGCTAGATTGTTTTCGCTTTCTTTCCTTTTCATTTTTTATCTTAAGTTGCTAGATTGTTTTCTCTTTCTTTCCTTTTCATTTTTTATCTTAAGTTGCTAGATTGTTTTCTCTTTCTTTCCTTTTCATTTTTTATCTTAAGTTGCTAGATTGTTTTCTCTTTCTTTCCTTTTCATTTTTTATCTTAAGTTGCTAGATTGTTTTCTCTTTCTTTCCTTTTCATTTTTTTTCTTAAGTTGCTAGATTGTTTTCTCTTTCTTTCCTTTTCAATTTTCATCTTAAGTTGCTAGATTGTTTTCGCTTTCTTTCCTTTTCATTTTTTATCTTAAGTTGCTAGATTGTTTTCTCTTTCTTTCCTTTTCATTTTTTATCTTAAGTTGCGAGATTGTTTTCTCTTTCTTTCCTTTTCATTATTTATATTAAGTTGCTCGATTGTTTTCTCTTTCTTTCCTTTTCATCTTAAGTTGCTAGATTGTTTTCTCTTTCTTTCCTTTCCATTTTTTATCTTTATAAGTTGCTAGATTGTTTTCGCTTTCTTTCCTTTTCATTTTTTATCTTAAGTTGATAGATTCTTTTCTCTTTCTTTCCTTTTCATTTTTTATCTTAAGTTGCTAGATTGTTTTCGCTTTCTTTCCTTTTCATTTTTTATCTTAAGTTGCTAGATTGTTTTCTCTTTCTTTCCTTTTCATTTTTTATCTTAAGTTGCTAAATTGTTTTCTCTTTCTTTCCTTTTCATTTTTCATCTTAAGTTGCTAGATTGTTTTCGCTTTCTTTCCTTTTCATTTTTTATCTTAAGTTGCTAGATTGTTTTCTCTTTCTTTACTTTTCATTTTTTATCTTAAGTTGCTCGATTGTTTTCTCTTTCTTTCCTTTTCATTATTTATATTAAGTTGCTCGATTGTTTTCTCTTTCTTTCCTTTTCATCTTAAGTTGCTAGATTGTTTTCGCTTTCTTACCTTTTCATTTTTATCCTAAGTTGCTAGATTGTTTTCGCTTTCTTTCATTTTCATTTTTTATCTTAAGTTGCTGGATTGTTTTCCCTTTCATTCCTTTTCATTTTTTTATCTTAAGTTGCTAGATTGTTTTTGCTTTCTTTAATTTTCATTTTTTATGTTAAGTTGCCAGATTGTTTTCTCTTTCTTTCCTTTTCATTTTTTATCTTAAGTTGCTGGATTGTTTTCTCTTTCTTTCCTTTTCATCTTAAGTTGCGAGATTGTTTTCACTTTCTTTCCTTTTCATCTGAAGTTGCTGGATTGTTTTCTCTTTCTTTCCTTTTCATTTTTTATCTTAAGTTGCTGGATTGTTTTCTCTTTCTTTCCTTTTCATCTTAAGTTGCTAGATTGTTTTCGCTTTCTTTCATTTTCATTTTTTATCTTAATTTGCTAGAATGTTTTCTCTTTCATTCCTTTTCATTTTTTATCTTTACTTGCTAGATTGTTTTGTCTTTCTTTCCTTTACATTTTTCTTAAATCTTAAGTTGCTAGATTGTTTTCTCCTTCTTTTATTTTCATTTTTTAATCTTAAATGGCTAGATTGTTTTTCTCTTTCTTTCCTTTTCATTTTTTATCTTAAATGGCTAGATTGTTTTTCTCTTTCTTTCCTTTACATTTTTTTAAATCTTAAGTTGCTAGACTGTTTTCTCCTTCTTTTATTTTCATTTTTTTATCTTAAATGGCTAGATTGTTTTTCTCTTTCTTTCCTTTTCATTTTTTATCTTAAATGGCTAGATTGTTTTTCTCTTTCTTTCCTTTTCATTTTTTATCTTAAATGGATAGATTGTTTTTCTCTTTCTTTCCTTTTCATTTTTTATCTCAAGTTGCTCGATTGTTTTCTCTTTCTTTCCTTTTTATCTTAAGTTGCTAGATTGTTTTCTCTTTCTTTCCTTTTCATTTTTCATCTTAAGTTGCTAGATTGTTTTCTCTTTCTTTCCTTTTCATTTTTTATCTTAAGTTGCTAGATTGTTTTCTCTTTCTTTCCTTTTCATTTTTTATCTTAAGTTGCTAGATTATTTTCTCTTTCTTTCATTTTCATTTTTTATCTTAAGTTGCTAGATTGTTTTCTCTTTCTTTCCTTTTCATTTTTCATCTTAAGTTGCTAGATTGTTTTCGCTTTCTTTCCTTTTCATTTTTTATCTTAAGTTGCTAGATTGTTTTCTCTTTCTTTCCTTTTCATTTTTTATCTTAAGTTGCTAGATTGTTTTCTCTTTCTTTCCTTTTCATTTTTTATCTTAAGTTGCTAGATTGTTTTCTCTTTCTTTCCTTTTCATTTTTTATCTTAAGTTGCTAGATTGTTTTCTCTTTCTTTCCTTTTCATTTTTTTTCTTAAGTTGCTAGATTGTTTTCTCTTTCTTTCCTTTTCAATTTTCATCTTAAGTTGCTAGATTGTTTTTGCTTTCTTTCCTTTTCATTTTTTATCTTAAGTTGCTAGATTGTTTTCTCTTTCTTTCCTTTTCATTTTTTATCTTAAGTTGCGAGATTGTTTTCTCTTTCTTTCCTTTTCATTATTTATATTAAGTTGCTCGATTGTTTTCTCTTTCTTTCCTTTTCATCTTAAGTTGCTAGATTGTTTTCTCTTTCTTTCCTTTCCATTTTTTATCTTTATAAGTTGCTAGATTGTTTTCGCTTTCTTTCCTTTTCATTTTTTATCTTAAGTTGATAGATTCTTTTCTCTTTCTTTCCTTTTCATTTTTTATCTTAAGTTGCTAGATTGTTTTCGCTTTCTTTCCTTTTCATTTTTTATCTTAAGTTGCTAGATTGTTTTCTCTTTCTTTACTTTTCATTTTTTATCTTAAGTTGCTCGATTGTTTTCTCTTTCTTTCCTTTTCATTATTTATATTAAGTTGCTCGATTGTTTTCTCTTTCTTTCCTTTTCATCTTAAGTTGCTAGATTGTTTTCTCTTTCTTTACTTTTCATTTTTTATCTTAAGTTGCTCGATTGTTTTCTCTTTCTTTCCTTTTCATTATTTATATTAAGTTGCTCGATTGTTTTCTCTTTCTTTCCTTTTCATCTTAAGTTGCTAGATTGTTTTCGCTTTCTTACCTTTTCATTTTTATCCTAAGTTGCTAGATTGTTTTCGCTTTCTTTCATTTTCATTTTTTATCTTAAGTTGCTGGATTGTTTTCCCTTTCATTCCTTTTCATTTTTTTATCTTAAGTTGCTAGATTGTTTTTGCTTTCTTTAATTTTCATTTTTTATGTTAAGTTGCCAGATTGTTTTCTCTTTCTTTCCTTTTCATTTTTTATCTTAAGTTGCTGGATTGTTTTCTCTTTCTTTCCTTTTCATCTTAAGTTGCGAGATTGTTTTCACTTTCTTTCCTTTTCATCTGAAGTTGCTGGATTGTTTTCTCTTTCTTTCCTTTTCATTTTTTATCTTAAGTTGCTGGATTGTTTTCTCTTTCTTTCCTTTTCATCTTAAGTTGCTAGATTGTTTTCGCTTTCTTTCATTTTCATTTTTTATCTTAATTTGCTAGAATGTTTTCTCTTTCATTCCTTTTCATTTTTTATCTTTACTTGCTAGATTGTTTTGTCTTTCTTTCCTTTACATTTTTCTTAAATCTTAAGTTGCTAGATTGTTTTCTCCTTCTTTTATTTTCATTTTTTAATCTTAAATGGCTAGATTGTTTTTCTCTTTCTTTCCTTTTCATTTTTTATCTTAAATGGCTAGATTGTTTTTCTCTTTCTTTCCTTTACATTTTTTTAAATCTTAAGTTGCTAGACTGTTTTCTCCTTCTTTTATTTTCATTTTTTTTATCTTAAATGGCTAGATTGTTTTTCTCTTTCTTTCCTTTTCATTTTTTATCTTAAATGGCTAGATTGTTTTTCTCTTTCTTTCCTTTTCATTTTTTATCTTAAATGGCTAGATTGTTTTTCTCTTTCTTTCCTTTTCATTTTTTATCTCAAGTTGCTAGATTGTTTTCTCTTTCTTTCATTTTCATTTTTTATCTTAAGTTGCTAGATTGTTTTCTCTTTCTTTCCTTTTCATTTTTTATCTTAAGTTGCTAGATTGTTTTCCCTTTCTTTCCTTTTCATTTTTTATCTTAAGTTGCTAGATTGTTTCTCTTTCTTTCATTTTCATTTTTTATCCTAAGTTGCTAGATTGTTTCCTCTTTCTTTCCTTTTCATTTTTTATCCTAAGTTGCTAGATTGTTTCCTCTTTCTTTCCTTTTCATTTTTTATCCTAAGTTGCCAGATTGTTTCCTCTTTCTTTCCTTTTCATTTTTTATCTTAAGTTGCTAAATTGTTTTCTCTTTCTTTCCTTTTCATTTTTCATCTTAAGTTGCTAGATTGTTTTCGCTTTCTTTCCTTTTCATTTTTTATCTTAAGTTGCTAGATTGTTTTCTCTTTCTTTCCTTTTCATTTTTTATCTTAAGTTGCTGGATTGTTTTCTCTTTCTTTCCTTTTCATTATTTATATTAAGTTGCTCGATTGTTTTCTCTTTCTTTCCTTTTCATCTTAAGTTGCTAGATTGTTTTCGCTTTCTTTCCTTTTCATTTTTATCCTAAGTTGCTAGATTGTTTTCGCTTTCTTTCATTTTCATTTTTTATCTTAAGTTGCTAGATTGTTTTCCCTTTCATTCCTTTTCATTTTTTTATCTTAAGTTGCTAGATTGTTTTTGCTTTCTTTAATTTTCATTTTTTATGTTAAGTTGCCAGATTGTTTTCTCTTTCTTTCCTTTTCATTTTTTATCTTAAGTTGCTGGATTGTTTTCTCTTTCTTTCCTTTTCATCTTAAGTTGCTAGATTGTTTTCACTTTCTTTCCTTTTCATCTGAAGTTGCTGGATTGTTTTCTCTTTCTTTCCTTTTCATTTTTTATCTTAAGTTGCTAGATTGTTTTCCCTTTCTTTCCTTTTCATTTTTTATCTTAAGTTGCTAGATTGTTTCTCTTTCTTTCCTTTTCATTTTTTATCTTAAGTTGCTAGATTGTTTCTCTTTCTTTCATTTTCATTTTTTATCTTAAGTTGCTAGATTGTTTTCTCTTTCTTTCCTTTTCATTTTTTATCTTAAGTTGCTAGATTGTTTTCCCTTTCTTTCCTTTTCATTTTTTATCTTAAGTTGCTAGATTGTTTCTCTTTCTTTCATTTTCATTTTTTATCCTAAGTTGCTAGATTGTTTCCTCTTTCTTTCCTTTTCATTTTTTATCCTAAGTTGCTAGATTGTTTCCTCTTTCTTTCCTTTTCATTTTTTATCCTAAGTTGCCAGATTGTTTCCTCTTTCTTTTCTTTTCATTTTTTATCTTAAGTTGCTAAATTGTTTTCTCTTTCTTTCCTTTTCATTTTTCATCTTAAGTTGCTAGATTGTTTTCGCTTTCTTTCCTTTTCATTTTTTATCTTAAGTTGCTAGATTGTTTTCTCTTTCTTTCCTTTTCATTTTTTATCTTAAGTTGCTAGATTGTTTTCTCTTTCTTTCCTTTTCATTATTTATATTAAGTTGCTGGATTGTTTTCTCTTTCTTTCCTTTTCATTTTTTATCTTAAGTTGCTAGATTGTTTTCTCTTTCTTTCATTTTCATTTTTTATCTTAAGTTGCTAGATTGTTTTCTCTTTCTTTCCTTTTCATTTTTTATCTTAAGTTGCTAAATTGTTTTCTCTTTCTTTCCTTTTCATTTTTCATCTTAAGTTGCTAGATTGTTTTCGCTTTCTTTCCTTTTCATTTTTTATCTTAAGTTGCTAGATTGTTTTCTCTTTCTTTCCTTTTCATTTTTTATCTTAAGTTGCTAAATTGTTTTCTCTTTCTTTCCTTTTCATTTTTCATCTTAAGTTGCTAGATTGTTTTCGCTTTCTTTCCTTTTCATTTTTTATCTTAAGTTGCTAGATTGTTTTCTCTTTCTTTCCTTTTCATTTTTTATCTTAAGTTGCTAGATTGTTTTCTCTTTCTTTCCTTTTCATTATTTATATTAAGTTGCTCGATTGTTTTCTCTTTCTTTCCTTTTCATCTTAAGTTGCTAGATTGTTTTCGCTTTCTTTCATTTTCATTTTTTATCTTAAGTTGCTGGATTGTTTTCCCTTTCATTCCTTTTCATTTTTTTATCTTAAGTTGCTAGATTGTTTTTGCTTTCTTTAATTTTCATTTTTTATGTTAAGTTGCCAGATTGTTTTCTCTTTCTTTCCTTTTCATTTTTTATCTTAAGTTGCTGGATTGTTTTCTCTTTCTTTCCTTTTCATCTTAAGTTGCTAGATTGTTTTCACTTTCTTTCCTTTTCATCTGAAGTTGCTGGATTGTTTTCTCTTTCTTTCCTTTTCATTTTTTATCTTAAGTTGCTGGATTGTTTTCTCTTTCTTTCCTTTTCATCTTAAGTTGCTAGATTGTTTTCGCTTTCTTTCATTTTCATTTTTTATCTTAAGTTGCTAGAATGTTTTCTCTTTCATTCCTTTTCATTTTTTATCTTTAGTTGCTAGATTGTTTTGTCTTTCTTTCCTTTACATTTTTTTAAAATCTTAAGTTGCTAGATTGTTTTCTCCTTCTTTTATTTTCATTTTTTAATCTTAAATGGCTAGATTGTTTTTCTCTTTCTTTCCTTTTCATTTTTTATCTTAAATGGCTAGATTGTTTTTCTCTTTCTTTCCTTTACATTTTTTTAAATCTTAAGTTGCTAGACTGTTTTCTCCTTCTTTTATTTTCATTTTTTTATCTTAAATGGCTAGATTGTTTTTCTTTCTTTCCTTTTCATTTTTTATCTTAAATGGCTAGATTGTTTTTCTCTTTCTTTCCTTTTCATTTTTTATCTTAAATGGCTAGATTGTTTTTCTCTTTCTTTCCTTTTCATTTTTTATCTCAAGTTGCTAGATTGTTTTCTCTTTCTTTCATTTTCATTTTTTATCTTAAGTTGCTAGATTGTTTTCTCTTTCTTTCCTTTTCATTTTTTATCTTAAGTTGCTAGATTGTTTTCCCTTTCTTTCCTTTTCATTTTTTATCTTAAGTTGCTAGATTGTTTCTCTTTCTTTCATTTTCATTTTTTATCCTAAGTTGCTAGATTGTTTCCTCTTTCTTTCCTTTTCATTTTTTATCCTAAGTTGCTAGATTGTTTCCTCTTTCTTTCCTTTTCATTTTTTATCCTAAGTTGCCAGATTGTTTCCTCTTTCTTTCCTTTTCATTTTTTATCTTAAGTTGCTAAATTGTTTTCTCTTTCTTTCCTTTTCATTTTTCATCTTAAGTTGCTAGATTGTTTTCGCTTTCTTTCCTTTTCTTCATTTTTTATCTTAAGTTGCTAGATTGTTTTCTCTTTCTTTCCTTTTCATTTTTTATCTTAAGTTGCTAGATTGTTTTCTCTTTCTTTCCTTTTCATTATTTATATTAAGTTGCTCGATTGTTTTCTCTTTCTTTCCTTTTCATCTTAAGTTGCTAGATTGTTTTCGCTTTCTTTCCTTTTCATTTTTATCCTAAGTTGCTGGATTGTTTTCGCTTTCTTTCCTTTTCATTTTTATCCTAAGTTGCTAGATTGTTTTCCCTTTCATTCCTTTTCATTTTTTTATCTTAAGTTGCTAGATTGTTTTTGCTTTCTTTAATTTTCATTTTTTATGTTAAGTTGCCAGATTGTTTTCTCTTTCTTTCCTTTTCATTTTTTATCTTAAGTTGCTGGATTGTTTTCTCTTTCTTTCCTTTTCATCTTAAGTTGCTAGATTGTTTTCACTTTCTTTCCTTTTCATCTGAAGTTGCTGGATTGTTTTCTCTTTCTTTCCTTTTCATTTTTTATCTTAAGTTGCTAGATTGTTTTCCCTTTCTTTCCTTTTCATTTTTTATCTTAAGTTGCTAGATTGTTTCTCTTTCTTTCCTTTTCATTTTTTATCTTAAGTTGCTAGATTGTTTCTCTTTCTTTCATTTTCATTTTTTATCTTAAGTTGCTAGATTGTTTTCTCTTTCTTTCCTTTTCATTTTTTATCTTAAGTTGCCAGATTGTTTCTCTTTCTTTCATTTTCATTTTTTATCCTAAGTTGCGAGATTGTTTCCTCTTTCTTTCCTTTTCATTTTTTATCCTAAGTTGCTAGATTGTTTCCTCTTTCTTTCCTTTTCATTTTTTATCCTAAGTTGCCAGATTGTTTCCTCTTTCTTTCCTTTTCATTTTTTATCTTAAGTTGCTAAATTGTTTTCTCTTTCTTTCCTTTTCATTTTTCATCTTAAGTTGCTAGATTGTTTTCGCTTTCTTTCCTTTTCATTTTTTATCTTAAGTTGCTAGATTGTTTTCTCTTTCTTTCCTTTTCATTTTTTATCTTAAGTTGCTAGATTGTTTTCTCTTTCTTTCCTTTTCATTATTTATATTAAGTTGCTAGATTGTTTTCTCTTTCTTTCCTTTTCATTTTTTATCTTAAGTTGCTAGATTGTTTTCTCTTTCTTTCATTTTCATTTTTTATCTTAAGTTGCTAGATTGTTTTCTCTTTCTTTCCTTTTCATTTTTTATCTTAAGTTGCTAGATTGTTTTCTCTTTCTTTCCTTTTCATTATTTATATTAAGTTGCTCGATTGTTTTCTCTTTCTTTCCTTTTCATCTTAAGTTGCTAGATTGTTTTCGCTTTCTTTCCTTTTCATTTTTATCCTAAGTTGCTCGATTGTTTTCGCTTTCTTTCATTTTCATTTTTTATCTTAAGTTGCTAGATTGTTTTCCCTTTCATTCCTTTTCATTTTTTTATCTTAAGTTGCTAGATTGTTTTTGCTTTCTTTAATTTTCATTTTTTATGTTAAGTTGCCAGATTGTTTTCTCTTTCTTTCATTTTCATTTTTTATCTTAAGTTGCTGGATTGTTTTCTCTTTCTTTCCTTTTCATCTTAAGTTGCTAGATTGTTTTCACTTTCTTTCCTTTTCATCTGAAGTTGCTGGATTGTTTTCTCTTTCTTTCCTTTTCATTTTTGATCTTAAGTTGCTGGATTGTTTTCTCTTTCTTTCCTTTTCATCTTAAGTTGCTAGATTGTTTTCGCTTTCTTTCATTTTCATTTTTTATCTTAAGTTGCTAGAATGTTTTCTCTTTCATTCCTTTTCATTTTTTATCTTTAGTTGCTAGATTGTTTTGTCTTTCTTTCCTTTACATTTTTTTTAAATCTTAAGTTGCTAGATTGTTTTCTCCTTCTTTTATTTTCATTTTTTAATCTTAAATGGCTCGATTGTTTTTCTCTTTCTTTCCTTTTCATTTTTTATCTTAAATGGCCAGATTGTTTTTCTCTTTCTTTCCTTTACATTTTCTTAAATCTTAAGTTGCTAGACTGTTTTCTCCTTCTTTTATTTTCATTTTTTTATCTTAAATGGCTAGATTGTTTTTCTCTTTCTTTCCTTTTCATTTTTTATCTTAAATGGCTAGATTGTTTTACTCTTTCTTTCCTTTTCATTTTTTATCTTAAATGGCTAGATTGTTTTTCTCTTTCTTTCCTTTTCATTTTTTATCTCAAGTTGCTAGATTGTTTTCTCTTTCTTTCATTTTCATTTTTTATCTTAAGTTGCTAGATTGTTTTCTCTTTCTTTCCTTTTCATTTTTTATCTTAAGTTGCTAGATTGTTTTCCCTTTCTTTCCTTTTCATTTTTAATCTTAAGTTGCTAGATTGTTTCTCTTTCTTTCATTTTCATTTTTTATCCTAAGTTGCTAGATTGTTTCCTCTTTCTTTCCTTTTCATTTTTTATCCTAAGTTGCTAGATTGTTTCCTCTTTCTTTCCTTTTCATTTTTTATCCTAAGTTGCCAGATTGTTTCCTCTTTCTTTCCTTTTCATTTTATATCTTAAGTTGCTCGATTGTTTTCCCTTTCTTTCCTTTTCATTTTTTATCTTAAGTTGCTAGATTGTTTTCCCTTTCTTTCCTTTTCATTTTTTATCTTAAGTTGCTAGATTGTTTTCCCTTTCGTTCCTTTTCATTTTTTATCTTAAGTTGCTAGATTGTTTCTCTTTCTTTCATTTTCATTTTTTATCTTAAGTTGCTAGATTGTTTCTCTTTCTTTCATTTTTTATCCTAAGTTGCCAGATTGTTTTCTCTTTCTTACCTTTTCATCTTAAGTTGCTAGATTGTTTTCTCTTTCTTTCCTTTTCATTTTTTAAATCTTAAGTTGCTAGATTGTTTGCTCTTTCTTTCATTTTCCTTTTTTAAATCTTAAGTTGCTGGATTGTTTTCTCTTTCTTTCATTTTCATTTTTTATCCTAAGTTGTCAGATTGTTTTCTCTTTCTTTTCCCTTTTCATCTTAAGTTGCTAGATTGTTTTCACTTTCTTTCCTTTTCATCTGAAGTTGCTGGATTGTTTTCTCTTTCTTTCCTTTTCATTTTTTATCTTAAGTTGCTAGATTGTTTTCTCTTTCTTTCCTTTTCATCTTAAGTTGCTGGATTGTTTTCTCTTTCTTTCCTTTTCATTTTTTATCTTAAGTTGCTAGATTGTTTTCTCTTTCTTTCCTTTTCATTTTTTATCCGAAGTTGTCAGATTGTTTTCTCTTTCTTTGCCTTTTCATCTTAAGTTGCTGGATTGTTTTCTCTTTCTTGCCTTTTCATTTTTTATCCTAAGTTGTCAGATTGTTTTCTCTTTCTTTTTCCTTTTCATCTTAACTTGCTAGATTGTTTTCTCGTTCTTTCCTTTTCATTCCTACTTTTGATTTAAGTTCAGTGCCTTGTGATGTCATTCTGCGAAAGGTGCGATATAGAGAAGTCCTTTGATTTGATTTTGCTTGGTGGATGTCATTGCGAATGTATGCCTTCCCATTGTGCAGAGCACGAGGTCATTGATTCATCTGAAACCATGTTGACCCTGTGTGTGATGGTTATTTAAACTGCCTGTGAGATGACTTACATTATAGGTATCAAACACTAAATCCGTCAGAGGCTGGTGATCCCAATTAAAACCAGGGTTCACTCGATAGCAAGTGTTCTTCATTGCAATATTCATGTTAGCTCTTCTAATAATGAGCAAATTTTATCCTGGCGAGGTATCATCCTCCGCAACATGGTGAAGCGAAGCTGTGACACCAATCGACCAAGCATTGATGGTCGGTTGTGTCAATACAGCCGTCAGATCTCAAAAATCCTGGCTCACCATGCGACGCCCTGGAGGTTTCATTAGGAGAACTCTTGCTTTGTTGCCGAGCCATTGAGACCCTTTTTCCATTACTCCGCAGAGCCGTCGCTGGTTGTCTTGCTGGCTTTGCAGGCCCCAAAACAGTTCATGGAGCCTCCAAAAGCATCCTCCTCAGTGAGACTCACCAGGAGCACTCACCTGGATGACGTTGCATGAGTGCACTATTCGGTTAAAAAAAACACATTCTGTTGTAGAAATATGTGTAAATGCCCACCGATCTACATCTAGGTGGTACTGCGCAATAGAGAAGCTCCCCTTGGGCCGCTGCCATTCCTCAGTGAACATTATTCAAGGGAAATTGGGTCTTATATAGGCCTGAGGAAGAGGTTCTCCACACCTTAGAAATCTCCCCTTTTAATTCCAGCTTTTGGAATCTTGGCGCGGGTCAAGGGTTGTTTCTGTCGCCACGGGGAGACGATGTTTTATTGATGAAAAGCAGAGAAGATAGTTCTGTTGGCAGGGAAGCAAGAGCCATAGTCGACTGAAGTGTCCCTGTTGTGTTTGAATTCAGAAATGAACAGCACAATCGTCTTGCGAAAGCGTTTGATCAGCAAAGTCCTTTGATTCTGTCTGTTAAACAACTCGTTATGCATGAAACATTTTGTTCTGGCCGAGTTTATAATCAGGCCAAAATAAAAGGTGATGCAAGTGCATCAGCATCCAAAACTTTTAGAAGGTAGCACGTATTGGTCATAATGCCTTTGTTGAAAAGAATATTGGAATTGAATAGCTAATAGTCAATATCTCCGGTAAAGATTCATCACCAGTGAAAACATCTGCAGTTACAAGGCAGTGTGATGGAGGGGAAGTCACAATGATGATCAGACAAAGATGTGAACAACAGCTGCTTCAGCCATATGTTAGGCCTCAAAGATTGTTTTTGCTCACATTGGGTTTGCCTGTTTAGCATTCCCATCTGAATTTATGGCTCACGATGCTGGATCACACAATCAAATCCCAAATAGTGTCAATCTGCCAATTGTCTACTGGTATACTTGTAATCTACAAAAGAGTACATCAATTCCTATTAATGTCTTCCGCTGCATGTGACTGAGCTCCTCCATGAGCCTCAGACACTGTAAAAATAAAATGAACTGGAGAGTTCATAGAAAACCTTACCCTGTGCAATCTGGAGAAAAAAGATATGGGAAGCGTCTTTTCAACAGTTGCCTTGCGTTTTGCACTGAACAAACAATGCTATGTGCCGCCATATTTGTCTGAATGCTGAATCTCAGTGATATTACATATCATGCCCTGAGGGCAGAGTAACTGACATGAATGATGAATCTCAGTGATATCACAGTTATCTGCCCTCAGGGCATGATTTGACCTGAATGCTGAATCTCAGTGATATCACAGTTACACTGCCCTCAGGACATGATTTGACCTGAATGCTGAATCTCAGTGATATCACAGTTACACTGCCCTCAGGGCATGAGATGACATGAATGCTGAATCTCAGTGATATCACAGTTACACTGCCCTCAGGACATGATTTGACATGATTGCTGAATCTCAGTGATATCACAGTTACACTGCCCTCAGGGCATGAGATGACATGAATGCTGAATCTCAGTGATATCACAGTTACTCTGCCCTCAGGGCATGAGATGACATGAATGCTGAATCAGTGATATCACAGTTACTCTGACCCCAGGGCATGATTTGACCTGAATGCTGAATCTCAGTGATATCACAGTTACTCTGCCCTCAGGGCATGACTTGACATGAATGCTGCATCTCAGTGATATCACAGTTACTCTGTCCTCAGGGCATGAGATGACATGAATGCTGAATCTCAGTGGTATCACAGTCACTCTGCCCTCAGGGCATGATTTGACATGAATGCTGAATCTCAGTGGTATCACAGTTACTCTGCCCTCAGGGCATGAGATCACATTAATGCTGAATCTCAGTGATATCACAGTCACTCTGCCCTCAGGGCATGATTTGACATGAATGCTGAATCTCAGTGGTATCACAGTTACTCTGTCCTCAGGGCATGATTTGACATGATTGCTGAATCTCAGTGGTATCACAGTTACTCTGCTCTCACGGCATGATTTGACCTGAATGCTGAATCTCAGTGATATCACAGTTACTCTGCCCTCAGGGCATGACTTGACATGAATGCTGAATCTCAGTGGTATCACAGTTACTCTGCCCTCAGGGCATGAGATCACATTAATGCTGAATCTCAGTGATATCACAGTCACTCTGCCCTCAGGGCATGATTTGACATGAATGCTGAATCTCAGTGGTATCACAGTTACTCTGTCCTCAGGGCATGATTTGACATGATTGCTGAATCTCAGTGGTATCACAGTTACTCTGCCCTCAGGGCATGAGATGACATGAATGCTGAATCTGTTACACTGTGCTAATGGCTTGAGACGGTGGAAATATTTTTCCAAGTAGTGCTAAACAGAAGGTTTTTGAAAGTGCCAATAAGTCGATTTGTGTTCTACAATGTTCAAGTATACAATTCAATTGAAATAAAATAAAAGTTTTAAAGGCTGTAGAAACCATTTTTTCCAGAAGTTTACCGCTGTTGATGCACTGTCTTTTACACCACCTATTTTAACACATTAAGTTAGTTATTCATCCCTGTTGTTTGTGTCCTTTATGACGTCCCTAAAAACAGCAAGTCTCCTGTTTGGAATGATTATTTATTTTGTTTGACTGCCAGGCAGACAGACGGAATAAACAAAAATTACCCGACTCCTCTATGTATGTGTGATCAGGATGAGATTCTGTGCATTTTGACAATTTCAGAGCCAAGGTGCTGTTAAAACTGCAGGTTTGTGTTCCGATGAGTGCTCAAAACATAAAATTAAATTCAAATTAAATAGTTCCTCGGCCATAGACTGACATCCGTAGACAGACAGACAGACAAAGTGAACCATTTGCTTCGCCCCACTTTTCACTTCGCGCATGCGGGGTAATTAACAAGGAAAAGTTGCCTCCAAAAAACCATATTATACGGCATTTTCTCTCAATTTGTATACGGCTCATAAAGGAGTGTACACACATGAAAATTAACACTTGTCCTACACTGCAGGCCAATGTGAGTGCTTATGTCTTGTCATGCAAACAAGTAAAATCCCATGTCAGACAAACATATTAATCATATCCTACTGTCCTTCTTTATGTCTGATGCGGGATTTTACTTGTTTACATGACAAGACATAAGCACTCTGACCAGTCTGCAGTATAGGACAGCATTAATGGGACATATTAAGCATATTGATCCAGTCTAAATTGCCATTTTTCTGAACAGATTGGCCTCTGAGGCTGTCTGATGGTAAGGAATCATTCGGGTGGCTTGCTCTTGCATTTGGAACAGCAGAATGGCAACTTGATAGTAAAAGTTATATCAATCAGAGCACACGTGCTCTTCAGACCGACGAGACGTTTGAGCCGGACAAAGGAAGGCTGAAGAATAATTACAATGGTTATTGTTACAGCAAATCTCCATGCGAAGGCGCAGTGTAAGTTAACGGGTTCGTAGTCCGGTTACAAAAGTTTCGAACACCAAGGAGTCTTGTCAAGACCTGGGATTCAAGAACTAGGGTCCAAACTCGTTGGCTATGAAGCAATCGGCTGGGAGCAATGGTGGAAAAAGAAAAAAGCGAGAAGATTTGACTATCTCGTCGATGAGACAAAAGGAAGGAAGGATCAATGAAAGATGTAATAAACAAATGAAGCAATCAGGGGATGCTAACAAAATGACCATTTATCAATGTTATGGATATTTTAATGGAAATGTACAGAGGACTCTATGGACTTGCATATCAATTGATGAGTATATATATATATATATTGTTGTAGGACTATATATATATATTGGGATTGATGTTTTCACATTATCATCTGGAATAGAAAGAGAGACAGACACAAAGAACATATGAACAGAATGAGGAATTGGGTGTGGCAGACAGAAGTGAGTTAGTGAATAATGGGAAACAACAAAACACAGACAAGGAAACGGTGAAAGAGAGAGATGGAGTGGAGCAAAGTCAGCTCGGCACCAGTACACAGGAAGCTCCCTGAAGGGATGAACGTTCGATGACTTATCGACACCCTGAGCCTCACGAATGGTAATCAGCCAATTAGAGGCAACTCGGCGGCCGTGCCACTGCTTGCAGGGTCTGGGGATACTGCCCCTCCGTTCTCCCCCCAACCCCACCACCGGCAACCCCCGCCCTTGCCCCGTACCTCCATCTGCGGCCTCCGCTCCTGGTAACGACCAGGTCCTGCTCATTATGACAACCGAGCCTCATTGCAAACCGTCCGAAACGAAGAATAATCGACATTGGCCGCGTACCTTCCCAAACGGAGGCACCGTATACATCACTGGGGCACGGGACGAAGCACTTGGGTGAGCCGGACTGTGTACGAGGGATGCCAAAGTTCCTGCACGAGAGATTAAGAGGAGATGGGGGCCAAGAAGGGCCTTGGGTCACAGATAAGCAGAGGGCACAGCCTATCATCATTGCTTCATTTGACCGATCTTGATGAGTATAGATCTCTGGCGTCGCACCGGTCAAACGGCTGAAGGTTGGCCATGGAGATGAGACCAAAGCTATTAGCGGGTGCAAATTAAAACAGCAAACGAGTGTTGGACGTGGGCGAGAAGCGATGCTGTGTTTGAGTTGGGAAAAAAAATATATGATAACCTTGCCTCCTGGACTATCGATCTCCTTTAACCTTCAGACTCTGCTCAAGGATATAGAGGACTTGGTGAGCGAGGTGCTGCAATGGTTTGTGTAATCGAACAACAAACACTTTCAAACGAGCTCGTCAATAACAATACATAAATACACCTGAACAAAATGTCTCTCTTGTTTAATAGGGAGGAATGGAGGGTGGCGTGGACGCATTACGGAGTTCCCTCATTCCAACGTGACGGAATATTCCCGTCAATTTTAAATACATTTTAACAATCACCATTCAATAAACTGAAAATGGAATACTATGAAAGCTCAAAAATGTATACTGTACTCAAAAGTTTTTTTTCCCAATAATTCCACATCAGCCAAGAGTTCATATCACCCATTTTCCGTTCTTTCCAAGCAAAAGCCAAAACAGGAATATTTAAAACTTTGTTTATATTCTTCTCCATAAATGAGTTGTATATTTTTAATCTTTTGCTGAAACATTTATTCCCCCAACATCATCATGGTAAAAGTCTAGAAACAGAAGGTAGGTTTGTCATGGAATCGGTAATTGTAATGCTAACTAAACTAGAACGGCACTCAGTAGAGAGCATACATACCTCCACCTGGTTGGCCCTATCACTCAATGGTGAAGAATCACTTAAAAAATTATACTAGCCGGATCCGGATCTTCACCAAAATTGAATCCATTCTTCCTTGTCTCACACACAACCTGTCCACCAAGTTTCGTCCAAATCTATCCATAACTTTTTGAGATATCCCGCTATGTATCGTTTTTGGCCCTCTCTCTCAATGGTGAAGAATCACTTAAAAAATTAAATAACTCTCATATCCGAATCCATATTCAGATCTTCACCAAAATATAATCGAATCGTCCTTGTCGGACACCCAACCGGTCCACCAGGTTTCGTCCAAATCCGTCCACAACTTTTTGAGATGTCCTGATATGTATCGTTTTTGGCACGATCTCCCAATGGTGAAGAATCACTTTAAAATATGTCGTAGCCGGATCCGAATCCGGATCTTCACCAAAATCTAATCATTTCGTCATTGTCGCATACACTACATCTCTGCCAAATTTCGTCCGAATCCATCCACAACTTTTTGAGATATTTTGTTCATAGACAAACAGACAGAGGTGAAAACATAACATCCATCCACCTTTGGTGGCGGAGGTAAAAAAGGAGTTGTGAAACATGGACTTGGTTGATAAAAACAAATATAAGGTGCAGTCAGGAAATTAACATGACTCACCATGAAGGTTAGCAGCAGCCATTGTTGAGCAAGAATTTGGCGTGTTGAGTAGAAGCTACCTGGGACCGGTCTGGGCCTTGGAGACCATTGCTAGACATGGAATTGTCTCTTATTGTGTGAGTGGAGTAACTGGTCCGTTCGACAGAAAAGTGCGTGAATGAGAGACCGGACGATGTTCGTGAAACAAAGGCAATGTCAGGAAGCAGACGAAAGAGATGATATGCTCAGGGGTGGATCCAGGAATTTCAAGACGGGGGGGAGGGGGGGAGGGTGCATGAAACTATAGCGCTAGGGGGGGTGAAGGGGGGTCTGGGGGTCCTCTCCTAGGAAATTTTTAAAAATCGATCGTTAGAAACGGCATTTCGTGCGTTCTTGGAAGTTTCTGCAGTTCCTTGTGTTCTTTCCTGGTCCAACAGTTCAACAGATTGGCGATGATTAATGGTCAGATAGAGCAACTGGTGAAACGACGTGTGTGTGTGTGTGTGTGTGTATGTGTGTGTGTGTGTGTGTGTGTGTGTGTGTGTGTGTGTGTGTGTGTGTGTGTGTGTGTGTGTGTGTGTGTGTTGTGGTGTGCATGTGTGCGGCATGTTTTTTGTAGTTCTACTGGAGCTTTCTGAAATGGAATTTCTGATTTGTGTAGTTCTTGCGAAATGATTGTCATGATCTCCTGAGTTAATTCGGCTTATTAACTCCAAAGAATCCAGAAGAATTCCCATGTTTCTAAACGCACGCCATGTTGAGGTGTATAGAGCAGTTTAATAGGTGCTGGTCAAAGCCCGGCACCGCCATGCACCGAGGTTGTGAAGCTCAAGGCAGGGGGTTCTCCCCACAAAGCCCGGCACCGCCATGCACCGAGGTTGTGAAGCTCAAGGCAGGGGGTTCTCCCCACAAAGCCCCGCACCGCCATGCACCGAGGTTGTGAAGCTCAAGGCAGGGGGTTCTCCCCACAAAGCCCGGCACCGCCATGCACCGAGGTTGTGAAGCTCAAGGCAGGGGGTTCTCCCCACAAAGCCCCGCACCGCCATGCGTCGAGGTTGTGAAGCTCAAGGCAGGGGGTTCTCCCCACAAAGCCCGGCACCGCCATGCACCGAGGTTGTGAAGCTCAAGGCAGGGGGTTCTCCCCACAAAGCCCGGCACCGCATTGCACCGAGGTTGTGAAGCTCAAGGCAGGGGGTTCTCCCCACAAACTCCCGCACCGCCATGCACCGAGGTTGTGAAGCTCAAGGCAGGGGGTTCTCCCCACAAAGCCCGGCACCGCCATGCACCGAGGTTGTGAAGCTCAAGACAGGGGGTTCTCCCCACAAACTCCCGCACCGCCATGCACCGAGGTTGTGAAGCTCAAGGCAGGGGGTTCTCCCCACAAAGCCCCGCACCGCCATGCGCCGAGGTTGTGAAGCTCAAGACAGGGGGTTCTCCCCACAAAGCCCCGCACCGCCATGCGTCGAGGTTGTGAAGCTCAAGGCAGGGGGTTCTCCCCACAAAAGAGATCAGATAGGACAGCGGAATGTGAATTATTTTATTAATGGTAAATTATGCTATTTTGGAATAGACGGCGCTTGTGTTTCTGAATGAAAATGTCACACACATCATGTGGGGATATGGTGACGTCATGGTGGATGTTCATGAGGGCCAGAGATGCCATCCGACTTTCTCCCATGGAATATCTTCGGTAGGTCTTCAGACGACGCAGGCAAGAAAATGAGCATTCGGCCTCACAGGAGCCGACAGGGAGGGTGCATCCAATATGGAGTAGGACTGATGGATGGAAATTCGTCTCCATCTACTGCGCAGAAACAATCCATGAATGTGCTTGGACGCGTGTTGTTGGGCCTCCTTCTCCAAAACATCTGCCAGTCTCTCAGCTCATTTATCAGTCCTGCGGGATGTTCCATGTCGTTTTTCCAACGCAACAGCTTCTGATGTAGGGCTGGAATGTCGCAGGTATCGGCGAATATTGCAGATGGCATCAGCAGAAACACTTGGTCAGTCCATCTCTAATCTGGCCACCAATGATCTCTATCACTTCGTTCTGGATGGTCTTAGAGGTACAGCGAGCATTCTTGTTGCCACTCAGCAGATGCTCCCATGAGATGTCCTCGTTTTCAGCAATGACACTCAAAATGGCGAGAAAATTTCCTTTGTTTGAGACGTCATCACATTTCAGCGAATTGTCGTCTCGATAGTCGATGTCCCCTGAGTGCTATGTTCTGCCGACCGCAGAGCAGCACCACACCGACAATTTGTCGGAGGATTTGTAGATTTTTTTCATAGTTCAATTTGTTCTGCTCGGAAATCAAATATGATATTCTGTGGGTCGGATTTCGGACACTTTCCATCAAATCATTAGCAGCAAGCATGGCTTGTTTGTGGTAGTTCAGTGAATCGTGTGTCGCCAGTGCACCGTCTGTACCTGTTGCTTTCCGTAGGTTGGTTAAGGGCGATCGGACTGGTACCCCTGACTTAATTTGATCATTTTTTGGAGGGAACATAACACAGAAATTACACATCCCACCTCCAAGTACAGAACTGTAAGCCAACCATTTGTAACGATCGAGCCACTCTCTACGAAAGTTCAGCACATATGAACGATTTTGTCCCTTACGGTTGATCCGTTGAACACACAGGGAATCAAAATGTTGTGGGCAGTGATGCTCGTTTAAGTACTTGATTTTCTCGTCACCCGGAAGCGACTCATACGAACATTGTCGGCCACAATATCACCGACATCATAAGCTGGCGCGGCCTGTTTGCCTTCCAACACGGGCACTGATTTGTCGTTTGTTGCATCACTCACTTTAAGAGTGTTTGTATTGCCAAGGGGATCGGAAGACGTGGTTGCTTCATTACGGCGTACTCGTACCTCTGGTTGGGCCTCAGTTGCTGGTGGCGGTGCTGCTGCAGGCCTACCCAGTGGGTGTTGTGCCTCATCGGTTGTTATAATATGGTCTGTCGCAGTGATGGACGAAAAGAAGTCCGTAATCTTCCTCTTTTTTGGATCTTCCATGACACTCACTCGTTTTGTCTTAAGACAAAGTAAGTGATCCGATGTTTGTCGATATGATACCTCTGTAGACCGCATTGACCAGTTTCCTCAGCGCTCAGCATTGTTGGATGGACGAGTCCACTAACGTGCTCGGCGAGGGGTGTTGACAATAGGATTGAACTATTGTGAACGTACCCCACGTCGAGCGATTTAATAAACTCGTCGATATAGCACATGAGTATCTTGTACCCACACGAATAAATTGACACAAACATGAAGAGAAATTTAAATTCTGAGCAAACTGTACTGCAACCATTATAATTGTGCTCTGCTGTAAACGAGTTTTAATGTAATGCTGTATATTTATGCTCTGCCCATGTTTGCCTCATGCATATCATGCTCCATCCGTGTTTTTCTCATCACATATTCAATTCATGCTCCACCCATGTGTTGCGTCATCCCCACGGCGCTATCTTCACGTCATATCCGCTGGAGTGGCTGCTGCTGATTATTTCGCTTTGGACGGTGGATTTATGTGATGAAAGTATGGTTTTTACCGTCGCACTTGGAGTGTTTTATAATAAAGCAAAAGTGATTTAAAACCTCTGAACGTTTGTAAGCCGCCTGGAACGTTCCTTGTTCAAAATAATCTGGACACGAGGGCTCTTCCAGGATATTCATCTTACTATAATTCACCAAATGTCCGTCCGTCCGTCTGTCTGTCTGTCCGTCTGAAGGTACCGCAAAAACGGCTCAACCGATCGCAACGATATTTTGGGTGGGTAATCCCAGGACCCCCTGGAGTAAAATAGGCTATATTGTTTTTTCCAATTTTTCCAAGTTTTCCAATTTTCCAGTTTTTCCAAACACTATGGAATAATATTTACCGATATGAACAGTGATGTTTTTGGAGTTGCGGAAGGCGAGAAGACGAGGCCATTTCGTAGGGTTCGAAGCTCGTTTATTCGAACAGAAATCTCCAGCACTCATCTCACGAACGGAACTCGGACAGCTTTTATAAAGCCAAAACCCTCTTGGCTCCAACAACAGCGCGCACGTCACGTCCACACAACGAAAAGCCCCACAGGCCCATGCACGTGGATTATGACCAAATAAGGTAACCGCTACATGCAAATAAGGTAACCGTCACATGCGAATAAGGTAACCGTGACATGCGAATAAGGTAACCGCTACATGCGAATAAGGTAACCACGACATGCGAATAAGGTAACTGATACATGCGCCCCCACCCAGAATGCACTCGCACGGGCGTGCATGTAGTTCGCGGGTGCGCTCGGCAGTGCCGAGAAGGCTCGAGCAGTGCTCGGCCTCGGTGCGCGCAAAAAGGGGTTGAGCCAACCGAGGGGCTGGTCAAGGCCTCGGGGGAGGCTGCCGAGGTTCCGCGCGGGCCTCCCGAGGTTGCAGTTCAAGGGCGCGCTCGGCAGTGCCGAGAAGGCTCGAGCAGTGCTCGGCCTCGGTGCGCGCAAAAAGGGGTTGAGCCAACCGAGGGGCTGGTCAAGGCCTCGGGGGAGGCTGCCGAGGTTCCTCGCGGGCCTCCCGAGGATGTAGAGTAGGAGTAGTAGTTGCGCGAGTTGCAGCTTTCTACACGCGAGCTGTAGCTGTAGTTGTAGAGTTTTCGCGAGTTGTAGTTGTAGTGTGTAGTTGCGCGAAGGTGATGAGCAGTGCTCGTTGGAGAAGGCTCACCACTCTGGTCGCAGAGGAGGTGCTTGGCCGTAGTGCGCGCGAAGGCTACGAGCAGCGGTACTCGGCCTATGTGCGCGAAGTTATGAGCAGGTGTGCCACCCGCGTCCCCATCGGAGGATTTTGGAGGAAGCGCACCCCTCTGGTCGCAGAGGAGGTGTCACACGCAGTGCGCGCGACGTTGACGAGCAGCTGTGCTACCCGGGTCAGTGCGCAGGAAGGTGATGAGCAGCCGTGCTGCTCGGGTCAGTGCACGCGAAGTTGACGAGCAGCCGTGCTGCTCAGGTCAGTGCGCGCGAAGGTGACGAGCAGCCATGCCGCCGGGTCAGTGCACGCGCAGGAGTTGAGCAGCAGTGCCACCCACATCTTGTTGGAGTATCCTGGATAAGGCGCACCCCTCCATTCGCCGAGGAGGTGCCACGCGCAGTGCGCGCGAAGTTACGAGCAGCAGTGCGCGCGAAGGTGACGAAGCAGCCATGCCGCCACCGTCAGTGCATGCGCAGGAGATGAGCAGCAGTGCCACCAATGTCCCGTAACTGCGTTCCTTCGGAGGATCCTGGAGCAGGCTCGCCCCTCTGGTCGCAGAGGAGGAGCCGAGCGCCGTACGCGCGAACCACATGGCCGCCCGTCGTTCCCAAAACTCCGACAGTTCGATCGAAACTGCGTTTGCCATGTTCGTTTGAAGCCCCCAAATCCGTTCGGGAGCAGCCGGGGTCACCAGTGTAGGTGTCGCCATGCTCGTTGGAAGCCCCAGAAAACGTTCGCAAAACTCCGGCAGGTCGATTGAAACTGCGATTGCCATGTTCGTTTGCAGCGCCCGAATCCGTTCGGGAGAAGCCGGGGTCACCAGTGTAGGTGGCTTCCCTGGCCAGGGCGCGCTTGCTGTGTTCGTTTGCAGCCCCCAAATCCGTTCGGGGGCAGCCGGGGTCACCAGTTTAGGAGTTGCAGAAGGCGAGAAGACGAGGCCATTTCGTTGGGTTCGAAGCTCGTTTATTCGAACAGAAATCTCCAGCACTCATCTCGTGAACGGAACTCGTACAGCTTTTATAAAGCCAAAACCCTCTTCGGAGGGTGTGGCTCCAACAACCGCGCGCACGTCACGTCCACACAACCAAAAGCCCCACAGGCCCGTGCACGTGGATTATGACCAAATAAGGTAACCGCTACATGCAAATAAGGTAACCGTCACATGCGAAAAAGGTAACCGTGACATGCGAATAAGGTAACCGCTACATGCGAATAAGGTAACTGCGACAATGTGGCTTTTGTTAAAATTCTACGTACCAGGAGAGAGCAGATCGACTCCTGACGAACTCTTCCTATATAAACGTGCGGTTCCGAAGTAACACGGCAGCGTGTGCAAAGCGACTGAGAAACAGGTGTAGCGGCCGCTTCCGTGTTACAGATTTGGCACGCACTCTTCACACATAACCATGCGACTGAGAAAGACGTGCAGCAGCCACTTCCGTTTTGCAGAATTCAATCTTTTTGAAAATGGGCGCCATTTACTGTTTAGATTTTTATGATTTGCATGTGATATGATTCAACGGATGTTTATATGAATCATTTAAAATAAAAAAGCCTTCAATTTCTGATATTTTGCCTTTTCATTTGGGCTTTCCAATTGAAGCCCCGCCCATAGGGCGAGTACCGTTGCTAGTACACCCCCTACACCCCCCTCCTGGATCGAAGGGGGGTGTGCACCATCTGCCAGAGCTGTAGATAGAGAGAGTTTGGCCAACTAAACAGGAGGCGCCATGTTGTTACCCAAGGTCAAGTGTACGCGCGCGTACGTTCAAGCGTGCATGCAACTTACTGCTATTAGGGACGGGTTTCTTTTTATGTTCCTGAGTTTCATACATTGTACAGTCAGTTGCGAATGAGTGGCAGTTGGGATGGATGAGTGGAAGGAGGGATGGATGAGTGGAAGGAGGGATGGATGAGTGGAAGGAGGGATGGATGAGTGGAAGGATGGATGAGTGGAAGGAAGGATGGATGAGTGGAAGGAAGGATGGATGAGTGGAAGGAGGGATGGAGAAGTGGAAGGAAGGATGGATGAGTGGAAGGATGGATGAGTGGAACGATGGATGAGTGGAAGGATGGATGAGTGGAAGGATGGATGGATGAGTGGAAGGATGGATGGATGAGTGGAAGGATGGATGAGTGGAAGTTGGGATGGATGAGTGGAAGGAGGGATGGATGAGTGGAAGGCGGGATGGATGAGTGGAAGGAGGGATGGATGAGTGGAAGGAAGGATGGATGAGTGGAAGGAAGGATGGATGAGTGGAAGGAGGGATGGATGAGTGGAAGGAGGGATGGATGAGTGACAGGAAGGATGGATGATGAGTGGAAGTTGGGATGGATGAGTGGAAGGAAGGATGGATGATGAGTGGAAGTTGGGATGGTTGAGTGGAACTTTGGATGGATGAGTGGAAGTAAGGATGGATGAGTGGAAGTAAGGATGGATGAGTGGAAGTTGGGATGGTTGAGTGGAAGGAAGGATGGATGAGTGAAAGGAAGGATGGATGAGTGGAAGGAGGGATGGATGAGTGGAAGGAGGGATGGAAGAGTGGAAGGAGGGATGGATGATTGGAAGGAGGGATGGATGAGTGGAAGGAAGGATGGATGAGTGGAAGGATGGATGAGTGGAAGGATGGATGAGTGGAAGGATGGATGGATGAGTGTAAGGAAGGAGGGATTGGTGATGAGTGGACGGAAGGATAGATGAGTGGAAGGAAGGATGGATGAGTGGAAGTTGGGATGGATGAGTGGAAGATCCATCACTCATCCATCCTTCCTTCCACTCATCCATCCTTCCTTCCACTCATCATCCACCCCTCCTTCCTTCCACTCATCCATCCTTCCACTCATCCATCCTTCCGCTCATCCATCCGTCCTTCCACTCATCCATCCCTCCTTCCATTCATCCATCCTTCCTTCCACTCCTCCATCCCTCCTTCCACTCATCATCCATCCTTCCTTCAAACGGCAATCATCCATCCTTCCTTCTACTCATCCATCCCTCCTTCCACTCCTCCATCCCTCCTTCCAGTCATCCATCCTTCCTTTCTTCCACTCATCCATCCCAAATTCCACTCATCCATCCCTCCTTCCCCTCATCCATCCCAACTCCCACTCATCATCCATCCTTGCTTCCACTCAACCATCCCAACTTCCACTCATCCATCCTTACTTCCACTCATCCATCCAAAGTTCCACTCAACCATCCCAACTTCCACTCATCATCCATCCTTCCTTCCACTCATCCATCCCAACTTCCACTCATCATCCATCCTTCCTTCCACTCATTCTCCATTCTTCCTTCCACTCATCCATCCCTCCTTCCACTCAACCAGCCCCACTTCCATTCATCCATCCCAACTTCCACTCATCCACCCCAACTTCCACTCATCCATCCCTCCTTCCCCTCATCCATCCCAACTTCCACTAAGCGAATGCATGCAATGCGATGCGCGTCCTGCTAGTTATGGAGGTTGGGTAACAACATGGCACCTGTGAATCACATGACAGCGCTTAACCAATCATAGGGCAGACCAGTTGAAACTGGGTTGACCGAACTCTCTCTATCTACGGCTCTGCCCCCTGCGGCCTGCACCCCCCGGATCCGCCGACCGCCGCTGATGCTGGTAAAGTCACTTCACTGGGATCACATGTTATGCTATAGGGAGGCGGGACAATGGAGGACTGGGGTGCAGTGTCGGAAGGAGGACGATTGCGGAGCCTGGGCTTCGGTGTGTACTGATTCAGCTACTTGGAGCATCCTTGGTTGGGGCACGCTGTTTCTGCAAGGCTTGTATGTTCCTGTTGGCCATTCAGGCATTCATCAAACTTGGAATAGCGTATGGTGAAGGGAATGGTTGGCTTTGTGCAAATATGCTAAACAAAGAACCGCTATATCACCGCCATTGCAATACACTGACCATATTGTTGGCTTGTGGTACTGGTTCACAATTACTGCATTCATTAAAAATTAGTTGCAAGCACCTCTACTCTACTGCTCACTACACTGTCATGGCAATAAGCACATGCTTGATACTAACTCGCAGCAACCATAAATGCTGACGCAAACTGACGCGTTTTGTGAACTGTTGCTTTTGTGTGTGTTTAGTTAAGGTTAGGTTTAAGGTAATTTGGGTAAATTGTGCAACTTTTAAATAAAGAGTTAGTTTCATTTCACCAACATTATAAGACATGAGTCCTGTTTCACTAGTATTTGCTGAAACAGCCAAGTTACTCCAATCGCTCGAAAGTTGGTCCACTACCAGCTCCGTAACTTGGGATGTTAAAAGTTATAGCAAGGATGTCTTCATTGATTATATTGTAGCGGTTACCGCTGGATGCACACAATCGCCTTGCACCGGCCAGAACACGGCCAGACGCGCCTCTCCCGGGCATGCCCGGACTCACTGTTCCCGGGCACGCCCGAACCTCCCGGGCACGCCCGGTCTCGTCTTTCCCGGGCATGCCCGCTCTCGCCTTTCCAGGGCTCGCCCAGAGCGTCCGGGCATGCCCGCTATCGCCTTTTCAGGGCTCGCCCAGAGCGTCCGGGCATGCCCGCTATCGCCTTTCCAGGGCTCGCCCAGAGCGTCCGGGCATGCCCGCTCTCGCTTTTCCAGTGCTCGTCCAGAGCGCCCGGGCACGCCCAGCCTCGACTTGCCAGGCCGCAGCCAAACACGCCCGGGCAGGTCCAGACTCGCCTTTCCAAGGCTCGCCCTTGACACCCGGGCATGCCCGGTATAGCTTTTGCCGGGCAAACTTCCCGACATAAATGTGTATATATATTGCTGCCCGATAAACGGGCTTGTCAGAATACCTGAGCTGTTTTGTTTCAATAAAGCAACTCGGACGAATTCCGTCTTTGGTCGCGTCAATTCTTTCGACTCGCGTTGGAGCGCAGTTCCTTCATTGGTGACCTACCGACATGGATACGGCAGTGACGCTTAAACTGCCTACCTTCTGGGAGGCTCACGCGGCTGTTTGGTTCGCTCAGGCGGACTCTCAGTTCGCCCTGCGAGGCATCACCGCGGACGACACCCGCTTCCACCATGTTGTGGCGGCGCTCGGTTCCGCCACCGCGGCCCGCGCCTTGAGCCTCCTCGAGCACCCGCCGGCTGCTGACAAATACGACGCGCTGAAGACACTCCTCCTCGACGCTTTCGCCCTCTCACCGGCAGCACGCGCACGGCGCCTGCTCGCTCTACCCGAGCTCGGCGACACGCGCCCGTCCGAGCGCATGGACTATATGCTCTCGTTGCTCGGTGAGCACTCTCCAGATTTTCTGTTCCGCGAGCTGTTCCTTCGCCAGCTGCCTCACCCGGTACGCCTCGCCCTGGCTGGCACGTTGATCACGGATTCCCGCGCCCTCGCCAGGGAAGCCGATAAGATCTCCTCGGCGGGCCAGCACATCGGCGCGGTTACCTGGAGCCCGCCGCCGTCCGAGGCGATGCCCACGACACCCGAGCGCCCTGCGCGGTTGGAGGCCGAACTGCCGGTGCAACTGGCGGCCGCCACGCCGCACCGCCCGCTTCCGACACGACGGCCGGGGCCTCCACCTGACCGGGCGTGGTGTTATTACCACGCCAGGTTCGGACACAAGGCTCGGACGTGCCGGCCCCCGTGCACTTTCGGCAGGTCGGGAAACGGCCGGGCCGGCGTTCATTCCCAGCCATGAGCGCCGGCCACTCGGGCAACTTGCTGTTTATTCGGGACAAAGCGTCTGGGCGGCGTTTCCTGTGTGACACCGGCGCCCAACTGAGCGTCATACCCGCCTCCGAGCAAGACAGGCGGGACGCCGTTTGCGGCCCCTCTTTGGTCGCTGCTAATGGCTCGGCCATACACACTTTCGGCCCACGCGTCGTCACCCTCTGCTTCGGCAGCCAGCGTTTTCAATGGACTTTTGTGACCGCCTGCGTCCCCATGGCTTTGCTGGGCGCCGACTTCCTCTGCGCACACGGGCTGCTGGTCGACGTCAAACGTCGTCGCCTTGTCAACGCCGAGACCTTCAGCTCCCTGGCGTGCACGATGAGCAGCTCCGTGCCGACCGAACTGGCGTGCGCCCTCCCGGCAGCGAACGAGTTCGCTCGCCTGCTCGCGGAATTCCCGGCCCTCACGCGGCCGACGTTTTCGGCCGTCGCGGTGCGGCACGGGATCGAGCACCACATACCCACTACGGGCCCGCCGGTCTACGCCAGGGCCCGCCGCCTCGACCCGGCCAAGCTCGCCGTGGCGAAGGCCGAGTTCGACGCGTTGGAGCACCTCGGCATCGTGCGGCGCTCCGATAGCGCGTGGGCCTCACCACTGCACATCGTGCCAAAGCCGGGGGGTGGATGGCGCCCGTGTGGCGACTACCGCCGTCTCAACGATGCTACCACCCCCGACAGGTACCCGATCCCGCATATTCAGGACTTTTCCGCCCGTTTGGCGGGACGGGTCATCTTTTCGAAAATTGACCTGATACGGGGCTACCACCAGGTACCTGTCTGGGCGGCCGACGTCCCGAAGACGGCCGTCATCACGCCGTTCGGCCTGTTCGAATTTTTGCGGATGCCGTTTTGCCTCAAGAACGCGGCCCAGGCATTCCAGCGCTTGATGGACGGCGTGCTGCGCGACCTGCCGTTTCTTTTCGTCTATCTGGACGATATCCTCGTCGCCAGCACGTCCCGCGCCGAGCATCTCCTCCACCTCCGAACACTGTTCGGTCGCCTCAGCGAGCACGGCTTAATTGTCAACCCGGTCAAATGCCACTTCGGCGCGACGACCGTTGACTTTTTGGGCCACCGCATCACCAAGACCGGGGCCGTGCCGCTGCCGACCAAGGTCGAGGCCATCACCATGTTCCTGCGTCCCCGTTCCATCAAGGCCCTCCAAGAGTTCCTCGGCATGGTGAATTTTTATCACCGATTCGTGCCCCGCGCTGCTCAGCTCATGCGGCGCCTTTACGAGGCCCTCCGGGGCAAGCCGGCCAAGCATGACATTGTTTGGTCCGCGGCCATGGACGCGGCCTTCGCCAGCGCCAAACGGGCCCTCGCCGACGCAACGCTGCTGGCTCACCCGGTGCTCAACGTGCCCATCGCCCTCACTACGGACGCCTCCAACTACGCGGTGGGCGCCGTCCATGAGCAATGGGTGGACGGGGTTTGGCAGCCACTCGCTTTTTTCAGCCGGCAACTCCGGCCGAACGAGTTAAACTACAGCACGTTCGACCGTGAGCTGCTCGGGCTATTCCTGGCCGTTCGCCATTTCCGACACCTCCTGGAGGGCCGCCCGTTCACGGCTTTCGTCGACCACAAGCCGTTGGTCTATGCAATGGCTAAGGTCACGGAGCCGTGGTCGGCCCGCCAGCAGCGCCACCTCTCCGCCGTGTCGGAGTTCACCACGGACATCCGGCACGTCGCCGGCAAAGACAACGCCGTGGCCGACTGTCTTTCTCGGGCCAGCGCGAACGCGGTCCACCTCGGCGTGGACTTCGCGCTCATGGCGGCCGACCAGACCACCGACGCCTCGGTGCAGGCACTTCGTGCGGCAGACACGGGCCTCCGCCTGGCCGACATTCCCTTCGCGGGCACCGTCCTGCTCTGCGACGTCTCCCAGCGCCAGCCTCGCCCCATCGTGCCCGGTTCCTGGCAGCGCCGCATCTTCGCCTCCATCCACGGCCTTTCTCACCCGGGCTGGAAAGCTTCTCAGAAGCTGGTGTCGGCGCGTTTCGTCTGGCACGGCCTTCGACGAAACATCCGCGACTGGGCCAACGCCTGCACGGCCTGCCAGCGGGTCAAGGTCCACCGCCACACCCAGGCCCCGCTGGCACCTTTCGCCGTGCCTGAACGGCGTTTCGACCACGTCCACGTGGACCTGGTGGGTCCCCTGCCCCCCTCGCGGGGGTTCACCCACCTGCTCACCATGGTGGACAGGACCACCAGGTGGCCGGAGGCCGTGCCCCTCGCCTCCACCACCACCGCCGACGTGGCGCAGGCGTTCATCGCCACCTGGGTCGCGCGCTTCAGCGCACCAGCGGACATCTCGTCCGACCGCGGCCCACAGTTCACGTCTGAGCTTTGGGGCATGGTCGCCCGTTCGTTGGGGGTCACGCTGCACCGCACCACGGCCTACCACCCCCAAGCCAACGGGTTGTGCGAGCGGTTTCACCGCTCCATGAAGGCCGCACTCATGGCCGGCCTTCAGGACGACGGTTGGGCCGACCGGCTGCCATGGGTCCTTTTGGGCCTTCGCACGGCCCCCAAGGAAGACCTCCAGGCGTCCGCCGCCGAGCTCGTCTACGGCCAGCCGCTCCGCGTCCCGGGCGAATTCGTGCCCGACGGTACCAGTCCCTGGTCCGCCGCTCGCCAGCGCTCGGACCTCCAGGAGGCCGCCCGACGATTTGCCCCCGTGCCGACGTCCCGCCACGGTGGCCCCCAGTCCTACGTCCCCCCGGCGCTTCGCACAGCAGAGTACGTCTTTGTGCGTCATGACGCGCACCGGGGGCCACTCCGGCCGCCGTACGACGGGCCCTTCCGGGTCCTGCGACGGGGCGACAAGTCTTTCATCTTCGACTTCGGCGGCCGGCCGGACCGGATTTCTGTGGACCGCCTCAAACCGGCGCACATGGACGTCGACCGACCACCACGGTTGGCCCTTTCTCCGCGGCGAGGCCGCCCCCCGTCCACAGTTCCCCCCGCTCGACCACCCACCACCACGTCGGACCCCTCCCCACGACCCTCCAGGGGTCGCTTCGGCCGGGTCATCCGGACCCCCCTTAAATTGACCCTGCCGGTGCAGGTCGATTCTGGAGGGGCGTGTGTAGCGGTTACCGCTGGATGCACACAATCGCCTTGCACCGGCCAGAACACGGCCAGACGCGCCTCTCCCGGGCATGCCCGGACTCACTGTTCCCGGGCACGCCCGAACCTCCCGGGCACGCCCGGTCTCATCTTTCCCGGGCATGCCCGCTCTCGCCTTTCCAGGGCTCGCCCAGAGCGTCCGGGCATGCCCGCTATCGCCTTTCCAGGGCTCGCCCAGAGCGTCCGGGCATGCCCGCTATCGCCTTTTCAGGGCTCGCCCAGAGCGTCCGGGCATGCCCGCTCTCACTTTTCCAGTGCTCGTCCAGAGCGCCCGGGCACGCCCAGCCTCGACTTGCCAGGCCGCAGCCAAACACGCCCGGGCAGGTCCAGACTCGCCTTTCCAAGGCTCGCCCTTGACACCCGGGCATGCCCGGTATAGCTTTTGCCGGGCAAACTTCCCGACATAAATGTGTATATATATTGCTGCCCGATAAACGGGCTTGTCAGAATACCTGAGCTGTTTTGTTTCAACTAGGGCATGCCCGTACTATATATATATCTAAAATTATATCCCCCCCCCTCTATTTACATGAAATGGTTTGGTCCAAAGCGAACGGCTTGCGAGTACGGTGACAATCCCCCCCCCCCTCTATTTACATGAAATGGTTTGGTCCAAAGCGAACGGCTTGCGAGTACGGTGACAATCCCCCCCCTCTATTTACATGAAATGGTTTGGTCCAAAGCGAACGGCTTGCGGAGTTTGGTAAAGAAATCGCCATAGCGTGCACAAACGCGCAGGAAAGCGAAAGAATCGCAAAGTAGTTTTAATTAGTTTTAAAACATAGTTTAACGCCAACATAGTTTGCCAACGTGAAATAAATGAATACGCTCTCAAATGTGCCGTCCGAGGCAGAGTCTGTTCGCCACGTTCGGCACACGTGATAGCTCGCTGCTCTCTGATTGGTTGAATCGTTTTTTGGACATAGCTCGCTAACTACTTGTCCGATTAATATGAAACCTTGAAAAGGCACATCCTCGGGTCCCCAGCAATATACCTGGCAAGTTTCAAGTATATCGGACCCGTGGTTGTCGAGAAACAGCGGTCACAGACATACAGACATACATACATACATACATACACACAGAGATTACTGGAATTATAGATAGATAAAGCAACTCGGACGAATTCCGTCTTTGGTCGCGTCAATTCTTTCGACTCGCGTTGGAGCGCAGTTCCTTCAATATCATCAAAATTCGTATGTTGGAACATGACCTTTACAATACTCATCTGAGAATTTCAATAGTTTTTTTTGTATACAGAGCCTAGGCTCATGGAGAAGCTACAATACAGAACAGACCAGGACTTAACAGAACGAAAACAAGAATAACCGGGAAACCTGGTAACCTGGGAATAGGTGGACTGGTGGGGGGGAGTGGGGGGGGGGAGTGGGGTGGGGGGGGGGGGGGGGAAAGAGGGGCCTGGTGGGCATTTAACTTATCCCACGTCCGCCGTATTCAGCGGAACATAATCCCAGGGACTTTTGGTGATTTCCCAAAATTAAGGACAGCCCTCCTCATCGCAACTTCTCCTCCAGGTCAGGGTTGACCGGCAATCTAACAGTGGGCTCCACACCTGAAAAATGCTTTTCTACAGTCTTCATATCGTGGATGGACAGGTGGAAAAGGTGCATAGCACTCTTTGAGGACTATGTGGACATTTTTGGAAGCCTTACATACTTGTTGAAATAAATTAGATCTATATATATATATATATATATATATATATATATATACATACACATGTATACATGTACACATATACAAATAAGTAACATGACCCAATCATGTGTCTCACCCATAATTGGAGGGAATAACCAATCAGCTCTCACCTAATCAATTACTCCAGATGGCTGGGATTTCAATAAATTAACTCCCATGCTCTTCCAGCCAAATAAAAGCTGCATAAAGAGACTAATAAAAGCTGCAGAAGGTAAGACCTTTGCTGTTTCAAACCCGACCTGGGTTCCTCTACAGCTGCAGACATTCACTAGAAAGGCACTCGGCAGAGAGCATACCTCTGCAAGGCTGAACAATTTACATTTTGTAGCTCACACAATGGCCAGATCTGTATCTGGACCGAAACGAAAATCTAATTGGCTTGTTCTTGTTACCTACCCAACTCATCCACCAATTTTTGTAATAATATCCGTCCACAAGATTTTGAAATATCATGCTATATATCGGTTTTGGCCCGACCTCTCAATTGTGAAGAATCACTTAAATGATCAAAAAATTCTCTTATCCAGATCCGGATTTGGATTTGGATCTTCACCAAAATCTAATTCAATTCTTCCTTGTACACACGCCCAACCTGTCCACCATGTTTTGACCGAATCCGTCCATAACGTTTTGAGATATCCTGCTCACAGTCAAACAAACAGATGGGGAGTTTTTTTTTTTAAATAATAAAGTATTGTTATGTTTGTGAGGGGTAGGCAATGATTACCTTATTCCAGGTAGACGTGTATAGATTACCATGCTCCGTATGTCGTGATGAAGAAGAAGAACCCCCATGTACATAAGTAGGGATCCAGTAGACCGTATGTCGTGTAAGTGTATCTTTGTCCCCATGAGAGGAGTGGGGTTATGTTAATTAGTTTGGGATTATGGGTAATGAAACCCCTGTATGTAATTGCCTCTGTTATTTTTCCTCTGTTCCTTATGACAATGCAGCACACACACAAAGTCAGGCAATAGCGCATTAAAAGACACTAAATTAAAGCTACCCGGAAACAGGACTTTGAGCACCGACGATGAAAACACCGACGGGTGATAACATCAAGCAGACAGGTCCAGGAGGCCACGCCCCGGAGAACAGTGATTGGTGAGATTTGTCAAGCAACAAAGAGAGGGACTGGCTGATAGGAGCAGGCACAGGCAGCATCGGATGACGTCAGAGCCTTGAGTACAAAGGAGTTGGAGGACCGACATTTTCTCTCTCGGTTTTTGAATCTGGAAGTGAACGGTCGCCGATAAGCTCTCTTGTGGTGGGACAGTCTCAACGAATGGTCGAAGTTTACGAGCTCTTGGCTGTGGGGTTTTGTGGTGAACGGTCATGTTCTGACATCATCATCGTGATCGTGAGGAGGAGCGAACTGTGGACAAAGGCCTGAGATTTCCCAAGCACGGACTGCAGACCGAGGCCTGCATTTCCCACGAATGAACTGTGCATGGAAGCCTCTGCTGTTCCCGCCAAGGACGCGTGGGGGTTTTGATGATTCCTGAGGTGGTTCAGGACATGCTCTAAGCTACAGTCACGTGAAAAAGTAAGTACACCCCATGTAAAGTTTTGACTTTTTCAAAATATTTCAACATACAGCTATTTGATCTTCATTTCAACGATATTGATAGAAAAAGGTGATATAATATAACAAATATCATGAAACATTTACATTTTGTCGTCCATTGTATAATTTAAATAAACATAAATGCAAATTTCGCATGTGGAAAAAGTAAGTACACCCTTGGCTCCAATAGGTGGTATTGCCCCCTTTGGCAGACACAACCTCAAGTAGGCGTTTCTTATAACTGTCTACCAGTCGCTGACATCGACTGGGAGAAATTTTTGCCCACTCCTCCATGCAGAATTCTTTCAGCTGTGCGATGTTTGAAGGGTTTCTTGCATGCACAGCTCGTTTCAAATCCCCCCACAACATCTCGATGGGATTTAGATCCGGGCTTTGACTTGGCCATTCCAGAACCTTCCATTTCTTTCTTTTCAGCCATCCCTTGGTGGATTTACTGGTATTTTTAGGGTCATTGTCATGTTGCAAGGTCCACCTTCCGTTGATCTTCAACTTTCCGACAGATGGCCTCGCATTATCCACAAGCACCCTCTGGTACAATGAAGAATTCATAGTGGATTCTCTGATGGTGAGCTGCCCAGGCCCTGATGCAGCAAAGCTGCCCCAAACCATAATATTTCCACCACCATGCTTTACAGTTGGTATCAGGTTCTTGTGGAGAAATGCTGTCTTTGGTTTTCGCCAAACATGTCTTCTGGTACTGTGGCCAAATAGCTCGACCTTTGACTCATCTGTCCAGAGCACATTGTTCCAGAAGTGTTGGTCTTTGCATAGGTGTTCATTGGCAAACTTTAGTCTTGCCCTGATGTTATTTCTGGACAGCAAAGTTTTCCTCCTGGCACACCTCCCATGTAGATCAAATTTGTGCAGCCTCTTTCTAATGGTAGACTCGTGCACTTTGACATCAACAATGGCAAGAGCTACCTGTAGGTCCCGTGATGACATTCTGGGGTTCTTCGAGACTTCTTTCAGCATCTTGCGGTCTGCTCTCGGGCTGAACTTGCTGGGGCGGCCTGGCCTGAACAAGTTGGCAGTTGTTTGGAATCTTCTCCACTTGTAGATGATCTTCCGGACAGTCGAATGATTGATTTCAAATTGTTTGGAGATCTTTTTAAATCCCTTCCCAGACTCGTAGGTATCTATAACCTTCTTTCTGAAGGCCTCAGAGAGCTCTTTTGATCTAGGCATGGTGACGCCGCACACTTGAACAACAAAGAGCAAACCAAATTAAATGTCTGAGGTTTAAATAAGACAGGTTCCTCTAGGATCCTCTCTAACAATGTTCTAAGCATTTGCACCTGAGCTGGTGCACCTGATTCTAATTTTAGGTGTTTGAAGTAGTGATAAATGTAGGGGTGTACTTACTTTTTCCACATGCGACATTTGCATTTATGTTTATTTAAATTATACAATGGACTACAAAATGTAAATGTTTCATGATATTTGTTATATTATATCACCTTTATCTATCAATATTGTTGAAATGAAGATCAAATTAGCTGTATGTTGAAATATGTTGAAAAAGTCAAAACTTTACATGGGGTGTACTTACTTTTTCATGTGACTATAAGTACCTAAAAACACACAAACTTATATTCACCAGTTATTTTTCCCCTTTGTGTGGTATACGAGTCTTTGTGGGGATGTCCCATTTAGGAATCCTAGTTTTGCCGTATGTTATTTTGTTACCGGCATTTCTTCAATAAAGCCGGTATTTTTGTACATTTTAAATCCTTTGTTGGCTTGAATTAATCATCACAGGTTTGAAGACGTCCGATGGGACCCGTGAAGGTAAGCTCTTCTCCCTCCCCTATGCACGTATTCTCCGCTATATGTTGACTGAACCCCTCGGAGTGCAAGCTCGATCGGCGACCCGTCCAAGACCGGTTTTTATTGGCCCAGACAGGACAGTATGTATACATTTTATTGAGACATCCTGTATATTGTAAAAGTTGTGTCACCTGCACGTATAACTATTTCTTCAAAAGTCTAGACAAATGCAAAATTGCATATATATATGTTAATTTTGAATTATTGCGTAATTGCATAATTAAATTGCATAATTATTTGCATAATTGCAGTGGAACCTTGACTTACGAGTTTAATTCGTTCTGTGACCGAGCTCGTAACTCAATTTGCTCGTTTCTCAAATTAAATTTCCCCCATTAAAATGCATTGAAATGCTATTAATCCGTTCCAGCCCGCCAAAAACCACACCAATTTTTTTTTTAATATACAGTATATATAAAAATATCTCGCGCTTTATATTTCACCTGTATGCAGCATACAAGTTGGCAGGATGGCCTGGACTGGAGGTACGCACACTTGACTCTAAACTGTCCAGCCTGGGTTTGAATCCCGACCCAGCTATAACCTGTCATGGGTTAATCACAGGCAGGGTGATTCATCAATGTGTGTACCGCTAAACTGGGCGCCCCGTTTGCGTCCCATTAGTTGTTGGATGTTAAGGATCTCACTGTGTTTTCCACAAAGAGAAGGCGAGCTATCGCCGGCACTCTGAACAAGTTGTGGCCTGGCATGCTCTTCTCCTCTGCCGTTATATACGTCCTCCTCGGCATCTTTTTCCAGAAGAGCCCTGTCTCGTCACAGTTGAAGATTTGCTGGGGGATGTATCGTTCGGCTTCTATCAGTTCGGCAAAAGTTATAATAAAATCTTCAGCTGCCTTCACATCTGCCTCACCAAGTCGACAACACGCACACCTCGCTCATGTTTTTCGACGATTGCGTGTTTTATATCCAAGCACATCATCCTCTTCTTCTTCTCAGTACTGCCCTTGGCACTCAATTTCTTAGAACCCATGGTTAAAACTAAGAAATTTTCCAAAATAACCAAAATGCGAAAACAAAGCAGCAGCTATATACGGCAGAGCTGCTTGCACGGCAAGATAACCACGTGACCGGAACCCACCTGGTGGCGGGTGACGTAAGCTCGTAACTCAGATCTCGGCTCGCATCTCAAAGCAATAAACCGCCCGAGCGACGGCTCGTATCTCGGAAAACTCGTAAGTTGGTGCACTCGTAAGTCAAGGTTCCACTGTATATATATATATATATATATATATATATATATATATATATATATATATATATATATATATATATATATATATATATATATATATATATATATATATATATTGCCTCAAAGTAAACTGATATTATGTTGATGTCAAGTTTCTCACATGCCTTACTTTGTTTTGGGAAATAAAATAATGGCATCCAGTACCAAGGCTTGGAAAGAAATCTTCAGTGAGCAAGACATCCAGCCTATTGTCAAAACATGGTTATACAAAATAAAAACGCGCATGAAATCCAACAACAACTTTTTTGCATTTCTTCCTAACACCTCGCCAAAAATAAAATTGATTTCAAGGAGAAAGTTTTGCATCCATCTGAAGAGGTCATCCAGAAGGAAGGCTCATGTGCCTGGATTCAGGAGTTGTTTGAGCAATGGTTAAGGTACATTGAAGAGGAAGAATATTATGTAGCTTACTGTGAAAATTCCTCCAAGAAGGTGGGAATAATTGGGGCTGTCTAAGTAGTTGTAATTGAAAATACGCATTCGCATATAGTTGAATAAGCTGGGAGCAGTTGCTTCCAAATTCCGCTACTCCCAGTTTGAATTCCGTACATTGTGCTGATTTCACGAACAACTCACAATGCAGTTGTTCATCATGTAATATAATATTACAAGCTGCTCAATGAGTCTTGGACTCACTAAAAAAAACCATTCTGTAGCCATATTAGAACCGCAAGCCACTGCTGCTGTCACTACCAATTCAATTGATCCAGTCTGCTATTTCCCATGAGCCAAAGTGAGGGATGTAGTGGGATAGGTTATCATATCTTATACCCTGAAATAGTCAGCTTATTTTTGTAATGTTGTTTACTAAAAAAAGAATGCTCGGAGATCATCCTATTATTTAATTATTTTGTACCGCAGCACTCACCTCATCCACAATTAAGTGCACCAGTTATATGCTTAGCAGACAGATCAACATTCTCCTGGAAATTATGGGACTTAATAATTACTGGAGGAAATTAAGAGTTAACAGCCAGTTGTGTGAAGCAATAAGAATGTGCATATATCCTGGAAGAAATAGATCTCCAGAGAAATGAAAAACAAAAACATATAAGATGCACAAAAGCGTGAAATCAAGGTGATTATTGCAAAGCAACACAGCAACGCGGTTATTGCTCCATCCGGCAGCCCCGGCCTTGATAAAATATTGCCAACGAAAATGGCCTGATGCCTATTTCATGCGCAAGGCCTTCTTGGAGACCATTTGAGTCGTAACCTCACCTGCGGAAGCCAAAGTGCTGCTAATGTGACTTTATTTCACTCGGTTGGCTCCGACGACAGGTTAAGCGCTGGCATCTGCTCCAAATGCGGGTGAGTACTTAGCGGCTTTTAAACGCAACTGGCAAAAGGGTCCAAGGAAATCGTTTTCAGATGAGAGACTCAAGCGACGGTCGATGTTGTGGAAGCTAGGATGGGTTGTCCCTCGGACATCTCTTGTCTTTTGCTTACCTGAAAGGAAGCAAGAAATTAAAGGTACTATTAAGCAACCCCCTAAAAAGCTACGTGCTGAACAAATTATATTGGAAAACCTTTTGTCCGTTGAGTAACTTACTTTGTTTTATGGAGTTTAGTTGCGCACGGACACACAGTGGATTTTTGAAGAAAAAGTAAATGCACGCACGCCCTGGTACGCAGTTGACCGAGGCTTTAGCGGAGGGTGTTCTGGCACGCAGAATAATTGAAAACATAGCAGAGTAAATGCAAAACGCAAGAGTATGCAACTATATTTTATTGTACGCACAAATACTTGGGTCACCTGAGATAGATAGGTGGTCCCATGCACAGGTGTCCACACTGCACAGATACGAGCAAAAGGAAATATATATATATATATAAATAATCTACTGTAAAACAAACCTTTCATGGGCCTATTTCCTTGGCAGTGCTCCTTGAAAAGTTGTAGCTAAGCGTCTACGTCCAGATGAGCAGTTTACAGGCAGACATATAGTTTGGATGCAGGGCTTCTTACTTGCTGAACTATAATGTGACAGTGATGTGGATATGCGGTGAATATTAATAGGTAGCAAAAGGTACAGCAATCTATATTGTAATTACGTGTATACATGGTGGAACAGCAACTACACAACAACGGTTTGTGTGTTGTGCGGTTGACTTAAAAAAAAACTATTTGTACATAAAATACAATAAAGATTGTCATATCCTGAGATACATATTCAATGTATCCTGGAGTGATATAAAACAGAGCAAATAGCTCTTATTGTATTGATTTGTTACACTCTTCAATTGGCAATGAATTAGGCAATATTTGGCGATGAATAGAGCGATGTTTTCTTTTCAAAATGTACCAAACGCATTGCTATTTAAAACAAATAATGGTAATGTGTAATGGAGGAGCCTCAGCAGAAACATGCTACTCCAAATAAATCATGAGTATCATCCATGTAATATAGGATGTATAGTTGACAATGCATCGGTGCTGCTGAAGCACTTACTTTATGGGTTACGCTAGGTGGTTTACCTTCCCAGCTTTCAGTTAGGGCATCAATTTGTAATTGGTTCAGAGTGCTGGAGATAACTCCAAAGATGCCATGAGATGTTTAACGTACATAAATGGCGAGTGCTTGGAGACAGATAATCCAGCTTAAAACCCATGGATGGTGGACACATTGATGCATCGCCCTGCATGAGCAAGACCAGGATGATCGAGACTTGCTAGCTGGGTCGAGATACAAATTCAGGCTCAACAGTTCAAAAGTAAGTGCATGTAGGCTATCTCTAAACTATCCTGCCAGACCAAATAAATTATACAGAATGATGATTATTATTCATTATTATTCATGGACATTATTATTATGGACATTCCATGTCCCAAACCTCAGAAACCGATCTCCACTTCGGGCTGTACCCTGCCCATATGTAGTTGTAATTGTCATTGTTCTCTTTTTTTGAGGCAATGTTTTTATGGCCGGATGCCCTTCCTGACAATGACAGGGAGATCAGGAGAAGTGGTGGAAGTATTGGTCAGAAGAAGAGTGGACATATGTTGTGTGCAGGAGACAAGATGGAAGGGAAGTGGTGTGAGAATGGTGAAGCGTAGGCAGGGACAGAAATACAAGTTTGTGTGGCAAGGGTGCCCAGAAGGCGTGAATGGTGTTGGTGTCCTGTTTTATGAGGAGTTTGTAGACAGTGTGGTGAGTGTGACTAGAGTGAGTGATAGGTTGATGATGGTGAAAATGATGATTGGAAAACTCTTGGTGAACGTCATCTCGGGATATGCTCCGCAGGTTGGTCTGAGCGATGAAGAGAAGGACAAGTTCTGGTGTGCGATAGAGAAGCTGATGGAAAACGTGAAAGATGAGGAAGCTGTTGTGGTAGGAGGAGACCTAAATGGACGTGTGGGAAGGAGTATGGATGGTTTTGAGGGAGTTCATGGGGGTTACGGATATGGTGTGAGAAATGGAGAAGGTGAAAGGATTTTGGAGTTTGCTGATGGAGCTGATTTGTTGATTTGTAATACTCAGTTCCAGAAAGAGGATAATAAGCTTGTTACATACACGTCAGGTGGGTCGACGACAACCGTTGACGACCTGATGGTGCGTAGGCAAGATAGGGGGCACCTCCGGGACACAAAGGTGATGCCAGGGGAGGAGGCTGTTTCACAGCACCACTTGGTTGTCTGCGACATAAGGGTGAAAGGTGCGAGGAGAGCTCGGCGGGTGAAGTACCAACCGAGAATGAATGTGTGGAGGTTGAAAGAGGTGACAGTAAGGGAGGCATTAAAAGAGAGGCTGAGTAGGGCAGAGGATGATGTGGTTGAGCTTGAAAGTGGTTGGATGTCAATGAAAGCTAGTCTGTTGGGAGCCGTTGGTGAGGTATGTGGATGGACAAAAGGACCACCGAGGCACTCGGAAACATGGTGGTGGGATGATGAAGTTGGAAAGAGGATTGACGAGAAGAGGAAGAAGTTCAAGGAGTGGCAGAAGGCGAAGGGTACGGGAGCAGAAACAGCAGAGCATGAAAGTTATAAGGCAGCCAAGAAGGCTGCAAAGAAAGAGGTAGCAAAGGCACAGGAGGCATGTAGGAAAATGTTCGGAGAACGCTTGGATTCGGAAGAGAGTAAGAGAGCAGTATTCAGGATTGCAAAGCAGATAGCGAAAGAGAGGTGTAATGTGATGGGGGTGAGTTGCTTGAAGGATGAATTGGGACAAATCGTTGTGGACCCAGATGGAATTAAAGGAAGATGGAAAAGATATATGGAAATGCTGTTGAATACAGAGAATGAATGGGATGGCAACATAGAGAGTAACCCAGTTTTAGGACCGGCAGAGAAGATAACTGAGAGGGAAGTTGAGGAAGCGATAAAAGCTATGAAGAGTAGAAAAGCGGGAGGGCCGACGGGAGTTGTGGGCGATATGTTGAAGGCAGCAGGAAGTTGGGGGTGTGAAGAGAATGACAGAGATCTGTAATCTGGTGGAGAAAGAAGGCCGCATTCCAGTGGATTGGGAACTGAGTACCTTCATCCCTCTATACAAGGGGAAAGGTGACTCTCTGGAGTGTGGCTCGTACCAGGCGATAAAGTTATTGGAGCATGGAATGAAGGTATTGGAAAGGGTGTTGGAGAGGAGGATAAGGAAGAAAGTGAAGATCGACGAAATGCAGTTTGGATTTATGCCAGGAAGAGGAACAACAGACGCGCTTTTTATTGTGAGGCAGTTGCAGGAGAAGTACATGGAGAAGAGGAAGAAGTTGTTTCTTGGGTTTGTTGATCTGGAGAAAGCATTCGATAGGGTTCCACGCAAAGTATTGACATGGGCATTGAGGAAGTTAGGAGTGGAGGAATGGTTGGTCAGAGTAGTGATGGCAATGTACAAAAGAGCGTGCACAGCTGTAAGGACGAAGGACGGGAACAGTGGTGAGTTTGAGGTGAAGGTGGGAGTGCATCAGGGGTCGGTACTAAGTCCACTACTATTTGTAGCTGTGATGGAGGTGCTGGCTCAGAACGTAAAGGAGGGTTTACCGTGGGAGTTGTTGTATGCAGATGATCTGGTGTTGATTGCGGAAAGTATGGATGGACTGAAGGAAAAGATGAACAAGTGGAAGGAATGTATGGAGACAAAAGGTCTGAAGGTGAATATCGGAAAGACGAAGGCTATGGCAAGTGGTAAAGCATGTGGTGAGGTGGAAAGAACTGGGAAGTGGCCCTGTGCTGTGTGCAGAAAGGGTGTCAGAGTGAACTCCATTCAATGTACAATGTGCACTGAGTGGGTTCATCAAAAATGTAGTGGTCTGAGAGGGTCATTAACCAGTGTGGCAGCTACATTCAAATGTAAGGTGTGCACAGAGGGAACTCCAGATGGAGGAAATGTTGAGTTGTATCTTGGAGACGGCGTGAAGCTGGAAGGTGTGAAAACATTTTGCTACCTCGGAGACATGCTGAATGGAGAAGGTGGATCAGACTCGGCAACGGTTGCTAGAGTGAGATGTGCATGGAAGAAGTTTCGGGAACTGAGTGGCGTGCTGATGAGGAGGGGAGTGGCGTGCTGATGAGGAGGGGAGTGTCGTTGAAGCTGAAGGGAAAGGTGTATGCTATGCTGCATGTGTGAGAAGTGTTATGATTTATGGGAGCAAGACATGGGTAATGAACGTAGAGCAGCAACGAAGGTTGGAAAGGGTGGAAATGCGAATGGTTCGATGGATGTGCGGAGTATCGTTGAGAGACAGGAAGACAAATGATGAATTGCGAAAGATGATGGAAATAGAGCCTGTGATTGATGCTGTGAAGAGGAACAGGTTGAGATGGTTTGGTCATATGTTGAGGAAGGATGAAAGTGACTGGTTGAGAAGAGTGATGGAAATGAATGTAGAAGGAAGTAGAGGACGGGGAAGACCGAGAAAGACTTGGCTAAAGATGGTGGAAGAAGAAATGCGGGCAAGGAGGTTAACAAGGAGAGATGCAGAAAATAGGGCAAGATGGAGAAGATTGTCATGGGGACCGCAAGGCTAACCCCCGCTCTAGCAGGGAAAATGGCCTTAAAATGCATGTTCTTGTTGTTGTTGATGATTATTATTCATTCCCTGTGTTACATATTTATGTGAATGTATGTGAATTACTATTCAGGTCCTTGCTTATCAATGTGTAGTCGATTAAGGGTTGTTGTGATTAAAGGGTCACGAGCCCTTCTGGGAAAAAGGAGACCGGAAACGGAAGAAAAAAGACACGAGGTCCGGGAGAAGCGACGATTCTTCTTTTTCCTCGCCCAGCTCCGAGGAGAGTGGGGATCGAGATTGAGCAGCGTGGAAAAGCTGCGTTCCCAAGCCCATCTGGCGAGAGGAGTTACCGGGACGTGTAACTACCCTTTTGACACGTCAAGTTGCCGTGGGTCCGTGCACGGACCCAGCGTCCGGCACAGTTCGCCGCACCGTCTACAAGGACGCGTACGGGTAGCACTTTGGGGCCTCGCGCGCGTTGCAAGCGGCGCTTGCTTTGCCCGCTTCGCTTGGCCAGGAGGGGTGTGCTGCAGCCATGGTTCCCGGTACGGTACGTGCCCGGTGGAAGCACGTCCGCCCGGGGTTCGTTCAACCGCCCATGTGCGGCGAAGCCGACCATCATCTTGGTCAGGAGGGGCCCAGAGACATTGTGAGGGACAGAGACCAAAGGGGTCGTGAGTACCCAAGGGGTCGGGAGTGGGGAAAGGGGACACACATATGTAAGATGGCCATCTTAATCATCTCGGGGATTGATTGTTGATTATGGATTGTTGATGGTTGATTGCTCGGGGAATATATCATTGATTATTCCGGATCCTTGGTGTGGGGTTTTTTCTTGGTTGGAATTCATATTGATTGCGTTACGAAAGCGCATACATAATAAATCTTTCTGGCGGAGTTCCTCTCACGGTCCGGGGGTCACCGAGACCAGGTAGTCACTGGGAGGACCACGTAACAGAATTGGGGGCTCGTCCAAATTACGATTTGCGGATTCGCAATTGGGTCTACGTCCGGGATCTAAAATTGTATAAAATAATAAAATATTTTTATTAATTAAAATTTATTAATTAAGTATTAATTGGTAAATTTTTGGGGAAATTGGGGTAAAGTCTTGGGTGAAGGTTAACAGGTGTTAACGATAGTCACCATGGCGTTTGTGGCACAGAACTTTGCGGTAACACCGAGTGAGGCACAGTTCCGAGCGTTACTAAAGTCGGACCTCTTGAAATTGGCCAAACATTTTAACTTGGAGGTCCGAACTAATGTGAGGAAGGCAGAGTTGCAGACCACGGTGATACAGTCTATGGTGGGATTAGGAACATGGGACGAGTTAGCCTGGCAGTGGCTACCCGAAGAACCAGAAGACGTTGAGCTCCGGAAACTGGAGTTGCAATTACGGAGCCAGGAACGGATCAAAGAAGAAGAAAGGAAAGCAGAAGAGAGGAGAGAAGAGAAACAAGCAGAGGAAAGGAGAGTGGAACGAGAACTCCAGGAAAGTTTAAAAGAAGAAGAAAGGAAAGCAGAAGAGAGGAGAGAAGAGAAACAAGCAGAGGAAAGGAGAGTGGAACGAGAACTCCAGGAAAGGTTAGCAGAAGAAGAAAGGAAAGCAGAAAAGGAAAGAGCAGAAGAAGAAAGGAGAGTGGAACGAGAACTCCAGGAAAGGTTAGAAAGGATGAAAACAGAGGAAAGGAAAGCAGAAGCAGAGGAGAGGAGAGCTGCAAGGGAACTCGAAGCAGAGGAGAGAAAAGCGGAAAGGGAATTGAAGGAACGTGACATGGCGCTTCAGCAAGAAATTAAATTCAAGGAGCTGGAGTTAATGAGAGAACGGGGAGAGGTACCACCCTTGCTGACGGGGTCGACACCTAGCCAGAACACCTGGGATGTGGGCAGACATGTGAGGCTGGTTCCACCCTTCAGTGAAAAGGAAGTCGCTAAATTTTTTCCGCACTTTGAGAAAGTGGCTCGACAGTTAAACTGGCCGGAGAAGGCCTGGACCATACTAGTACAAAGTGTGCTGGTGGGAAAAGCTCAAGAGATTTATTCGGCGCTACCAATGGACCAATGTGCAGATTATGAGGTATTGAAGAAGCACATCCTCAAAGCCTATGAGTTGGTTCCGGAAGCTTACCGGCAAAAATTCAGGAATGCCAGGAAGAGGGAGAGTGAGACCCATGTGGAGTTTGCCAGAGTGAAAGAAAACATGTTTGATCGGTGGTGTGAGTCAAAAGGAATCGGGAAAGACTTCGAAACATTGCGTGACTTGATCCTGGTGGAGGAATTTCAACAGTGTGTCCACGAGGACATCAAAGTGTACCTGCAGGAAAAGAAAGTACCGAAGTTGTGGGACGCAGCCACCATGGGAGATGATTATGCCTTAACACACCGGATAGGGGTCCACGAACCTAACTCCTCGCCTAGATCTCCGCAGGGGAGGTGGGGAACAGCAGGTGCGGAGAACGACAATACATGGCGGCGGCCTCGAGAGGATTATGGGGACAACGCAGATACCCCACCTGTTCGAAATCAGAGGGCTGCGGGCCCAAGACAAACTTATATTTCGGGGGGCCTGAGGCAGACCACGAGTTTTTCCTCCGGGCCTACTTGCGCTTTTTGCAAGAAACCTGGACACTTGATGTCCAGTTGTTACCGCATGAAAAGGGAAGACCCAGAGCAGAGTCCGACTATTACCACTCCGAATGCGATGGCAAGCGTAAGAAATCGCCCACACAAGAGTTACCGACCATTTATTTATGAGGGGTTGGTCTCACTCAAGGGAGACTTGACTAATCCAAGACCAGTTAGGGTTTTGAGGGACACAGGAGCCCATCAATCCTTAATGCGTGAAGGCATTTTGCCATTGTCAAAGAGTACCGCAACGGGTGATAGTGTTCGGTTACAAGGGATCGGTGGCTGTGTTAGTGCCCCACTTCATGTCATCCATTTGGAATCCGATTTGGTGTCAGGACCGGTCACCATCGGTTTACAAGCCACGCTTCCTGTAGAGGGAGTATCTGTGATTATTGGGAATGATTTGGCCGGGGGGCAAATTTATGGTAACCCGAGGGTTGGTAAAGAGCACAGCAGGGAAAATAACACCCCACCAGCTCGGGATGGCGACAAAAGTTCCAAGTTATTTGTAGGGGGACTGAACTTCAACACAGAGGAAGAAGTTCTGACCTCTGTCTTCAACAGATATGGGCCGCTGGTGGAAGTGCGGGTGGTAAAAGACAGGGAAACGCAACGGTCAAGAGGGTTCGGCTTTGTCACGTTTGCAACCACAAGAGACGCCAGGGAGGCAGAGAAGAATTGGAATGGTAAGGATTTGGAGGGTCGGACCATAACAGTAGGGAAGGCATTTCGTAGGCGTCGAGAGGTCTACAGAAGAGGACAACTTGGCAGTAGTTTTGGGGTTGGCAGCAGCCGATATTACTATGGAGGCTCCCAGAGTTACGGCACCTCCCGAAAAAATGAATGTCAGAGCACTGGCCGAGAAGGAGACCGCCAGTCAGGTAACGGCTGGGACAAGTGGTCCCACCGTAACTGTTAGGAGTCTGGAGAAGTTGAAGCACTATATATACGGGGGAGCCGCCAAGCCGGGGCTCCTACACGGACTAACCGTGAACGCCACGTTCTTAAAGGCGTCCATGTAGGGAATACTCCGCTGGGCCTCCCGAAAAAGTGCTATAGAGAGGTTTAAATTTGGGGGCTTTGGTCACCACCTCTTAACCGTCAGTCAAGAGAAACTAGAAGTGGTTGACGCTTGGTCCAGAGGGAATTAATCTCGGGGATGGTGTGAAATTTTGTTGCTTTATTTTTAAGTGATGACTGTGCCCGGGGGGAACTGATGAGTTGGGGGGGGTGAGTTATCTGGTTTGTTTATCCAAGTTGGCCGGCAAAGAAAGTTTTCGCTGGGTTCAAACTTTCTTTCTTGAAGGGGGGGAGTGTTACATATTTATGTGAATGTATGTGAATTACTATTCAGGTCCTTGCTTATCAATGTGTAGTCGATTAAGGGTTGTTGTGATTAAAGGGTCAGGAGCCCTTCTGGGAAAAAGGAGACCGGAAACGGAAGAAAAAAAGACACGAGGTCCGGGAGAAGCGACGATTCTTCTTTTTCCTCGCCCAGCTCCGAGGAGAGTGGGGATCGAGATTGAGCAGCGTGGAAAAGCTGCGTTCCCAAGCCCGTCTGGCGAGAGGAGTTACCGGGACGTGCAACTACCCTTTTGACACGTCAAGTTGCCGTGGGTCCGTGCACGGACCCAGCGTCCGGCACAGTTCGCCGCACCGTCTACAAGGACGCGTACGGGTCGCACTTTGGGGCCTCGCGCACGTTGCAAGCGGCGCTTGCTTTGCCCGCTTCGCTTGGCCAGGAGGGGTGTGCTGCAGCCGTGGTTCCCGGTACGGTACGTGCCCGGTGGAAGCACGTCCGCCCGGGGTTCGTTCAACCGCCTGTGTGCGGCGAAGCCGACCATCATCTTGGTCAGGAGGGGCCCAGAGACATTGTGAGGGACAGAGACCAAAGGGGTCGTGAGTACCCAAGGGGTCGGGAGTGGGGAAAGGGGACACATGTATGTAAGATGGCCATCTTAATCATCTCAGGGATTGATTGTTGATGGTTGATTGCTCGGGGAATATATCATTGATTATTCCGGATCCTTGGTGTGGGGTTTTTTCTTGGTTGGAATTCATATTGATTGCGTTACGAAAGCGCATACATAATAAATCTTTCTGGCGGAGTTCCTCTCACGGTCCGGGGGTCACCGAGACCAGGTAGTCACTGGGAGGACCACGTAACACCCTGCAAATACGTTATCTGCCTGTGTTCTATGCAAGAGTTAAAATTCAATGTGACATTTGTACAACGACTATAATGATCATATTTCAAATTCTTATTAGCTACTACTGTTACATTTGCATTTGCGCGCTCCACCAAAGTTACACTTTGTGACGTAAGCACGCAGGACGGAAAGTCTACTCAGTTTCCACAGCAGTACCCATAATCATGAATTAGGCATACTTTTTACCTAAATCCTTTTTATGCCTCCGCCGGCAAAGTCACCGGAGGCATTATGTTTTCGGTTTGTCCGTCCTTCCGTCCGTCCTTCCGTCCGTCCGTCCGTATGGCTAAACCGAGTTTTTCTCAGCAAACATATGTCCGATTGAGACAAAACTTTCAGGGTAGGAGTGAGACCCATGCAGAATGTTTTTATGATAATTGTGACGTCATAAGTCACGTGGTATAGCAGCCATCTTGGATTAAAAGCAAATACGTAAAAAATTATTTCTCGGAAACCGCTGAATGGAAAAATTTGAAACTTGGCACATTGTCAAGTACTCCCAATGGGGAACAAAAGAATGATAATGATGACATCATATGTGAAGTGGTATACCAGCCAAAAATGTTTATTTTTAAAAATCCCTTCTCTGAAACTGATCGATGTGAAACCTGTCATGGCTGGTGAAAATGTGATAATTGAAAACAGCTGAAGGGATTAAAATCAAACTTGTTTATTTTTAGGGCAGTGAAAGAGGGCATCTACCCGTTGTGGGACTATGCGGAGGCATATTGGCGACACACTCACATTGTTCTAGTTTTAACCTAAAATTCTGCAACCACATGCTTCACATAAGATATTGAACAAAGATTATGTATGTAGAAGTTTTATGATGATTGTTACCATGCTCATGCTGGAAATTTGGGGGATTTCCAAATTAGGTCTGACAAATACGTACACGGACATAGGAAAATGACCTGTGAACTTTTAGGGAGTTTTTAGTGGAACTTGTCGATTTAAAAATTGGCCGGATCTGGATTCGGACCTGAACCAAAAACGAATCGTCTGGTTCTTGTGACCTAACCAATTCGTCCACCAAGTTTTGTCATAATTCGTCCCCGTTTTGAGATGTCGTGCTATATATCGTTTTTGGCACCAGCTCTCAATGGTGAAGAATGACTTAAAAATTCAAAATTTCTTGTATTCCTATTCGGATCTTCACCAAAATCTATTAAATTCTGCTTTGTCACATATCCAACCTGTCCACAAAGTTTCGTCCGAATCCGTCTACAACCTTTTGAGATATCCTGCTCACAGACAAACAAACAGACAGACAGAGGTGAAAACATAACCTCTTTTGTCTCAATATGATAATCTTCCAAACAGCTCCTTCATTTCTTACTTGAACAATTCTGTCCAAAGTGGTTTCCCCATTTCTCTTTCCTTGAACTTCTTATATTCCTTCTTTCCCAGAAGACACTTTCATGTTACGTATGCAAAAGGGTGGGAGAATGAGTGGTGAAGAAAAAGAAGAGGAAGTTGGAGATGGGGTAATTGAGTAGGAGGGGGAAAAAAAAGAAAAAGAGGTCAAGGAAGGAGGCTTCATGTGCAATGTGGATGCAGGTGAATTTCACGAATTTGCATACGTAATAGGTAGATTTTTGCAATGTCTTTTCAACATTGTCCTCTTCAGGTGCCAAGGTAAGATGTGATGTTTCAGTGAATGCTGTAGATATTGAAACTTTGCTAGATGTTGAAACAACAATGTTTTCTTCTTGTTATACCGTCATCATTATTGCATGTGCCATAAGCAGTTGGAATGGCAGCAAACATAAGCTACTTGGATAGTCTAGCGAGAGATACAAGATGAATTGCACAGTATTTAGAGTTCCATCAGACATTAAAATGTACATTCCATGTAACTGGACTCCAATGCTAATGAGGCATTCTTTACAGGTGTTGTTAAATAAATGTGGGCTTCGCTGTATCATTTTTTGTATACAAAGTCGAGGCTCATGGAGGAGCTTGAACATACTGTAGAATGGATCAGGACTTAACAGAACAAAAGGAACAGCAGAAAGAAAGGGGGAGAAACACACCAACAAAGGTTTAGGGATACAATAGAGGGAAACCTGGATAAATAAGGGATGTGGGAAGAATGAGGGCTTAGGGTGGAGTTAAGGGGTGGAGACTGGACAAGATGGATACAGGACACAGCAGCAAACTCTCAGGAAAGAAAGAATTTAAATTGGAAAGAGGTAGGCTTGGGGAGGGTTAATGGGGGTAGAGAATATTATGGTTTTGGATGGGGGATGATCTGAGATGGTGGTGAACAGATGTTTTGAAGACCTGGAGGGAAGAATGAGATTGAAGATAATGTGTAAGTTGATTGAGTTCATTGAAGGACTGGTTAAGTTTTATGTCCTAGAGTCAAGAGATTGATAGTTTCCAGAATTTATTCCTTATATTCTTTATTCTTTTGTAAACAAAATCTATGGCCATGGAAGAGTGAGGTTACATATGGAAAAAAGGAAACATACAGATACAGACACTGGTGGACATAACAAGCAAGGGAATAAATGAACAGGGAAAGAGGAAAGGAGGGGAAGAAATGTAGTAACTTGCATATGAGAGGGTTGGGTTAGTTAGGGTTAATGGGGGTAGGAAATAATGCAGCTAAAGATATAAAATGATATGATGTGGTGGTGTACTGCCAAATTGGAGCCTTGGAGAGAAGAGTGGGATTGGACCACCTCAGGAAGTGGTTGTTGTTGTTGTTGTTGTTGTTGTTGTTGTTGTATAGTCCTGGACAGTTCTTTTGAACAAGTCCGCGCACGGAAACAGCCGATTGATCTCCCAGGAGCGACCCAGAGATCCCCCACATCTAGGATGGTATACACCCGCCTTCAGGAAGTCGGGCCATGAGAGAGTTAGAGCGACTGACTGTTTCTTCCTTTTATTACAAGAGTACAAAAAATCAGTTATGTTCAGTCACAAAGAAACAAAACACAATAAAATGGTCTCAAGGAAAGGTTATTTTCAAATCATCATCATCAAGTGTGCATATGACATCATTAAAAACCCACTTTTCTTTAAAACATGTTAAATTCTTGTTCATTTTAAAAAACCGGTACTCTAGCTTTAGTCTTGCATTTACAAGTGCCTTAAAGGTGAGCAGTACATCACATGACGAGTCAGAAGCGTTTCCCATTTTTTTCTTCCTGGATTTATAAATTGCAAACTTGGCCTGGCCAATTAAAAAATTCATTAAAACCACATTCCTAAGGGAAGACGGTCCTAAAACACCATAAATAAAAACATTGTGATTGAAGAGGGAACCAAGCTTCACAAAGCGTTCCTGAAGGAATGTAAAAAGAGGTTGCAATCGTTCACACTCCAGGTATATATGCGGTAGGGTTTCAATGGATGCACAGAAAGGGCATAGATTAGAGTTAGCAGTAGAAAACCGGTTCAGTAAAACATTATAAGGTAAAATCCAGTGTACAAGTTTCCATTGAATATCTCCAACATACTTTGGAGTAGGCAAGAGATAAAAACTTCGCCAATTGGGGCAATTGGGTGGTATTGGGGGTAAAACATCCCGCCATCGAAGCCTCGGGTGCTCAGAAAATGTTTTTGCGTATAAAATTTTAACGTACGCGTTGTACAGAGTTTTCTTTGGAAAGGCGGGAAGGGATAATGCAGTATCATCAGGGCTGTTCAGGCCAGGGGACAGATTAAGTGGCGGGCTGAAGACTAGGAGTTTGGGGAAGTCTCCCGCTGTTTCCTCGGGGGAAGGGCCAAGTTCCTCGCAGGTATTACGATACGTTGTGGATATCCCTTGAAGGAACCGAGAGATGATCCTGACAGATTTTATTCCGGTTTTTTGTGCCACAGCGGCAGCACTCAGCCGGTAGCTCCCAGACTCTGTCATGAGGTCTTTCACTCGCAGCAGCTTGGCATCAACAAAACGTTGAACAAGTCCCCTATTATTCAAGCTGTTTTCCAGGAAGGGGTTGTAGCATAGGGGCTCGTTCAACAACATTTCCATGTTGTATGTTGCCATTTCACGGGAAAAGGACAGGGCTTGCCAGGCATTCATCACCCCTTGGTAAAAGGTGGGCAGCAAGGATGAATCGATTTGATGAGGGTTCATCAAGAAAAGTTCTCGGTCGTAACCCAGCTTGCATGTGAGCTGTAATATGCAGTTAGCCAGAGGCCTCCAGAGTAGGGCTTCATCTCCATATACAAGTTGGCGCACGATATGAAGCCGGAAGACCATAATCCGGCTGCGGATATCAATAAGACCTTGGCCACCTTCAGCGAGTGGCAAGTATGCCACGGGGGGTTGGAGCCAGTGTTTCCCGCTCCAGAAAAAGTCGACAATGCTCTTTTGCAGTGTAATAAGAAGGCTCCCAGGCGGTTGTAGGCATATCATCTTATGCCATAGCATAGAGGCGACAAGATTGTTAATGACGAGAGTTCTTCCGCGGTACGAAAGTTGGAAAAGAAGTCCTTTCCAGCGGGCCAGTTTTGCCATTACCTTGTCTGGTAATCCCACCCAGTTCTGCTGCTCAAAGGTGTTGTCTCCGAGGAAAATACCGAGGTATTTAATGCCACTTTTCTGCCAGTTCACTCCTCCTGGTAGGACAATTGGCGGGCAATCTCCAGGTCCTATCCAAAGGGCTTCACTCTTCTTCCAGTTTACCTGGCCTGAACAAGCCTGACAATATGTTTTTAGTGCCTGAGCCACCGCAGTGACGTCAGTACTATTTTTTATATAAATACAGACATCATCTGCATAGGCAGAGACTTTTAGCGGTGTGGTAAGAATTGATCCAGTGAAGCCAGAAATGTGCGTACGTAATTGGAGCAGAAGAGGTTCGATGGCAAGAGAGTATAAAAGTCCAGATAGCGGGCAACCTTGCCGTACTCCCCGTTGTACAGCAATGGGGCTACACAATACTTGATTAATTTTAAGAACACTGGATATATTACAATACAAAAGTTTAACGTACGAGATAAAAATAGGTCCAAACCCAAAATTCTCTAAAACTCTAAAAAGGTACATGTGGTCAATACAGTCAAAGGCTTTTCCTTGGTCAATAAAAAACAGACCAACATTCATATTAAAATTGTTACAAAACCGAATGGTATCACGGATAAGAAAGATATTATTAAAAATAGTACGTCCAGGAATACAAAAGGATTGATGTTCTCCTATTAGTACATTCATAAAAGGTTTCATTCGATTAGACAAGGCTTTGGCTAAAATTTTATAATCCGTACATAAAACAGAAATAGGACGCCAGTTCTCTATAAGTTGAGTGTCCGCTTTCTTAGGAATTAAGGTGGTGACTGCTCTCCGGCAACTCCACGGCAGTTGTCCATCCTCTAAACATTCATTCAATACCCGCAGTAGGTGAGGTCCAATGGTGTCCCAAAAAAACTGGAAAAATTCACTTGTCAGCCCATCCAGTCCAGGGGCTTTATCAGGTTCCAAGGCCTTCAAGGCAGCGGTGAGCTCAGGTAACCTAAGAGGATCCTCCAACTGCTGCTTCTGATCCTCCGCCAATGTTGGAAGGTTAGAAACAAGTTCCGATATTGCATCCTGGTTAATGTCATGCCGCATAAACCGTTGTTTAAAATGTTTCCGGGCACATTCCCTGATTCTGCCATCTTCATAAAGGAGTTCCCCATCATGGAGCAAGCGTGTAATCATTGACGAAGAGGCCCCCCTTTTAAGGCTGAAGAAGAATTTGGTTGGAGCATCAAGGTCGTGTATGTACCTCATCTTCAGGTGCAATAAAGCATTTTGTGCTCGCCTTTCGGATATGGAATTCAGTAAGGCCGTTTTTCCATGGATTTGTTGCCTCATTCCCCGGTAGCTCACACTTGCGGTTCCCTGAAGCTGTTCCTGTAATTCCAGGATTTCATCTTCAAGTAAGGTTGTGGTTTTTCTTTCCTCTTGAACACCATACGCACGATATTGTTGGCAGAACAGTCTGATGTGCGTTTTGGCATATCCCACCATTGTCTGAGGTTTGAGAAATTCCCTTGGGAGGCAACCAGAATATTCCAAATTTCCGGAAAAATGTCCTTAAAGGTACTATCATCAAGTAAGTTGTTATTAAATTTCCAAAAAGCACTCTTGTGTTTCGGGCAGGGGGCAGAAATTTTGAGAAATGTTGCGCTGTGGTCCGAGAATCCTGATGGGCAAATTTTGGATGACAGAACGAGGTGTTCAAGTGGAGGATTAATATAAAACTTGTCCAAGCGAGCAAGTACAATATTACCCTGAATACATCGACACCATGTGTATTGCCTGATTGATGGGTGCTGTACCCGCCATATATCTGTCAAATTCATTTGTTTTAAAAATTTGGTGAGAGGGATTGTGGAGGCAGGATGGGGCTCTGCACTGTTCCTGTCGAGTTGGGGTTGGAGGGTGCAGTTAAAATCTCCACCAATACAAACATGATTGTCTTGGTTTTTTAGGGCGTTTTGACTGTCGAGGGACGTTAGGTGTGTCCCAAGGTCATTAAAGAAAACTCGCCGAGCTACAGGCGTACTTGGGGCATAGATATTAAAAATAGTATAGAATTTTCCATAGTAGTGGAATTCTAGGGATGCTAGGGATCCCTTGTGTATTTCGTCGAATTTAAGCGATGAAGGCGAAAAGGAGGGGCTAAGAATTATTGCGACACCGCCTTTGCGGGAGTCACCGTTACTAAAGAAGGACAGGCCGGGGAAGAGCCTACACCACTCTGCGACACAGCAGTCGTTGGCATGGGTCTCTTGTAAGAGGGCAATGTCAACTTTCTTCTGCAATAAAAAATCCCTTACTTGAACTTTACGGACAGAGCTACATCCTCCGTTAATATTCAGGCTACAAATGGAAAAACTCATTACAGCTATAAGGAGGAGTGACCACCACTCAATTTTTTGATAGCAGTTCATTCTTAGCTTTTTGCAACCACTTCTTTAAACGGTGACGTTGGGAGGAATTGAAATTAAAAACGTGGGGCCGTTTTACCATCAGTTTAGCGGAATGTATAAAATCAGGTAGCTCCGGAAAAAAGGTTTCTATTACAACATTCCTTTTTCGGAATGTGTCCTTAAGAAACCTTTTTATCTCGGAGGGAGGGATTGGAGGGATTTCTTCTTCCTTAAGGCTACCACATTCACTAACAGAGTCATCTATATCAGATGGCTCAGATGGTGTGTCACACTGGTTTTCATCATTTATCTCCTCACCGTCATCACATCCCTCCACGTTATCGGATGGGGCATAGTCCATAGAGGGGGGGGGACGGGGAGGGAGAGAAATGAGCCATCTTCAGGGGAGGGGGGGGAGGGGGGGGTACTAATTTTTGTGGTTCAACCATATCAATTTCTAGGTCAGTAGACAAGGGCGAGGATTCATCCACATCTATGTCCTCCAATACCGAGAAACGATTTTCTGTGACGAGGGACAAATCTAGGCCAGAGAGGAGGGCCTGTCGGTTTTCAGTTGTAGGTTTTTTAAAGAGGTGACCGTTTTCATCTGTTGTTTGCAGATGTCTTTTTCCTTTTGGGCAGACTAATTGAAACTCGTCCTGGTTAGTGGGAAGAGATTGCAAGGGTTTGGGGGGAGGGGGGGGGGAGGGAGGACGTGATCATCGGGAGGGGGATCCCATCGGCTACCACGGCGGGAGAGGTAGGATCAGTTATAGCAGGCAACAAGCTGTGATTGGACGATGTCGCCTGGGGGGTGAGATCTATAGTTAACAGGAGATGGCTGCAATTAGATCCTTCAGTAGAGGGAGGGGCCCCTGTTTCAAGGGGAGGGGAGGGGGGTACGGCGGGGGGGTTTGGATTGGTGGTAAGAGGGCTTGGGTCGGTGGTGGACAGATTGGGATCAGTGCTGGTAAGGCTTGGGTCGATGGTGGGAAGGTTCGGGTCGGTGGTGGGAGGGCTTGGTTCGGCGGCGGGAGGGCTTGATTCGGTGGTGGGAAGGTTTGGTTCGGTGGTGGGAAGGCTTGGGTCGGTGGTGGGAGGGCTTGGGTCGGTGGTGGGAAGGTGGGGGGGTTGCTTATTCCCGGTTCGGAGGGGAGGTTGCACTTGTGGAGAATTCTCTTTTCGGGGGCAGTCATGCTTAACATGCCCAAATTGTCCGCAGCCAAAACATTTTAGAACGTTGGTGGACACGTACACTGTATATTCGTTCTGTTGATGTTTTAATTTTATTATAAGGTTTAAATCCTTCTGGGAATTTTTTAAAATCATAAACACTTGCCGCCGGAATGAAACCACGTGCCTTAAATCGTTGTTTCGTGACCCGAAGGGAATCATGGAGATACGAGACACGATGGTACCGTATCGGGACAACTCTTTAATTAGTACATCGTCGGATACAAATGGGGGGCAATTTGATATCACGACTTTTATCGCTGGGCTATCTAGTGGGGAAATCATTACAAATAAATCTGGATCGATTGTCAAACCCTGTTCGACAATTTGTGGGACACAATCCACGTCGGACAAAAAAATAACGATCCGCTTGTTCATCCGCGAAGCGGCAACAACCTTGTCGATCCCGACAACACGACCGGTTGCGAGGACAACGTCCTCGACACTAACCTCACGTTCCGGAGGTACACAAAAGAACCCGTGCTTACGGGTCAGGCTCTGAAAGGCCGTAAATCGAGATAGTGCAGCTGCCATGCTGGAACAGCTGCACTTACAACCCCTCCCCAACTCGGGGAGGGTGAATATATAATACAATCTTCCCTACCCGAACTCCGGGAATGGGAAGCAATCAGACCTCTCCGATTTCCCTAACTTCGGAAAAGGGAGGCAACAAAACAAACTGAAGGAAGGATAAACGAAAGGAAAAAAAGGAAATAGAGGTTTAAGATGAAGGAGCAAACACCGATCGGGCGACGCCCAAAAACGGCGAACCCTTACCAGCGATCACCCTGTGCTCTCCGGCTCTCTCTCCCGTCTCAACGTATATGGGAATCACCAGGAAGACTCCACGAACAGGTACAAGGACACAGAGGGGGGGAAACGGGGGGGGGGGGGAATGGAGCAACAACACAGAGCACTCACAGGCCTCCACAAGCAGACGCCATGACAGTACAACCAGCATACAAACGGCCAGCAGGGGGCGAGAGAGAGAGAGGGAGAGAGAAAGAGAGAGAAAGAGAGAGAGACAAGATAAAGAAAGAGAGAGACAAGAGGGAATGGGCTGGTCCATGGATCGGCACTCTGACCGTGACCATGCTGCCCTGACAAATCCGGGCAGCAGGGAAGAATGGGGAGGATTTGGCCTCTGACTTGCGTTGGGGGGTTCAACCACCACGAATTGGCATCCCGAAAGTTGCTCAGGAAGTGGTTTAACAAATGGGAGAAAACAAGAATGAGAGTGGAAGCGGACATTAACCTGGATTTTGCGAGTTTAACCTGGTGAGGGTTAATTGAAGAACATGTGCATCTTGAAGTTGCTGGGGAGCATCACAGGGATGAGGAAGAATGAGAGAGGTATACACAGATAGGCCAAAGACTTGCTTGCGATGCAATAGCATTAGGGCTTGAACTTCAGTATCATCACAGTAGATTTATTTGATGTTCAGATATTTCGATTCCAAATAATCCAGGAGAAAGAAATGTGATGCAGGGGTGCCAGTCCATAAGGGAAAGCAGTACTCCATTGATCTGTGGCCAAAAGCCTTGTAGGTTGTGAGTATTTCTGATTTTTCCAAGGAATTAATTAGAATGCCGGTAATGTCCTTCTTGCGTTGAGGTCTTTGGAGACCAGCTATGATAGATAGTTAGTCCAGGAGATACTGTAGGTCATGGCTGATGGTGAGGCCTAGAAGTGGTTGTCCGTTAACATAGATAGGTGGATTTGTTTAACAATTCTTCTGAGAGACAGGATGAAACAAGATTTCCCAGGATTGAAGGACATGTCCTATTTATCAAACCAATGTGTAATCAATTCCAGATCATCAAAGAGTGATGCAGCTGCTGCCTGCTGTCAGTATGATGGAGTACTGTGTGGCATAATGTGGAGTCATCGGCAAAAAAGGAAGGGAAGGGTTTATCAAAGCAATCACAAAGGTCGTTTATGTATACTTGGAAAACCATAACTGGGCCAAACAAACTGCCAACGTCCGCTATGAGAGAAGAGGAAAGGATTCCCTTGATAGCAAAACTGTACGAGTATAAATCGGAAAGGCAGGTGAAAAGCTGACATTGTGTGGCACAGTTAGCGAGCTTGGAAAGCTCATCAGAATGTCGGACTACCCAATGCCTGACATTTTGTTTGATACGTAGTGCCTCCAATAATTGCTGAGAGAGAAGCAGCAGTGTCTCAGAGATGAGACCATGATGGAATCCAAGCTGATGCTCAGAGAACAGGCTGTACTGTTTTCACACCCTTCTTGTCAATGAAAGTGATGTAGGTTGTCTTACAGGCAGAAGGGACATGTCCAAAGGTGAAGGATAGGTTGAAAAGAGCAGATAAAGGTAAAAGCAAGAGCAACAGAGCAGGGTTCCTGTGCGAGCTAAGATTTGTTCTCCTTGCCGGGTTGGTTTAGCATATCAGGTCGAGAGCTCAAATGTTTGTTTTGCCCGACTGCCCTAGACATATGCATGTGGGGAGGAAGTTGTTACCAGGCAACATGTCCGAAGCAGGACTTCTTGTTGATGAAAACATATACTGTAGTTGCTGCTCCCACACAGCTGTGTATAATGTGTTTTTTTTTTGTTTTTTTTGTTTTTTGTGTACAAGATCGAGGCTCATTTAAGAGTAGCACATCAAACACATATTAGCACATAAAACACAAAAAACATAAACGGACACATAAAAACAATAAAGGAAGGGGGAGACAAGATGGGGAGAGGGGGGGAAGCACACAAGCACTACAGTTGTGAACAGGGACATCGGGAGATCTGTTTGAAAGGAGAGGGCTGGGTTATTTTATTTAAAATTTTAAAATGTTATTTTAAAATGAAGGGTTACTTTAAAAATAAAAATAAAATCTTTAGAACGCTTTTAGAGTCGAAGGTTATCATCGGATCTTTAGGTATACAGTAGAATAATTTTAAAGCGTTACCGTACTCCATTGGTGGATTGATCAACTGTTTGGACATAGCTGAGTTTGGGGACCCATGGTTTAGAGGTACTGGGTTCACAAGGTCAAAATCTCTTGGAACTAAAGAGTTCATAGAACACCGTACCCCACACAGTCTTGAGAAACAAGAACATGGGCGGGATTTCTGAGCGGCAAATTTGATTGGTCGTGATGACGTAAAATGCCGTAATATTTTGTCCAAGTACTGCTAAACAGAAGGGCGTTGAAAGTGTCAAAAAGCTGATTTGTGTTCTACAGTGTTCAAGTATAAAATTAAATAGAAATAAAATAAAGATTTTAAAGGTCGTAGAAAAAATAAATTTCGGAAGATTACCGCTGTTGATGCAGCATCTTTTACACCACCTTATTTAACACATTACATTAGTTATTCATGCCTGTTGTTTGTGTCCTTTATTAAGTCCTTAAAAACAGTAAGTTTCAGGTTTGGAATGATTTTCTATTTTGTTTGAATGCCAGACAGGCAGACAAGTATAAAAAGTTACCTCACTCCTCTCTGCGCATGTGCGATCGGGACAGATTCAGAGCCAAAGTACTACTAAACTGCGGGTTCTTTTTCTGATTCATGTTCCGATTCGTGTTCAAAATATAACATTAAATTTATTGAAGTTGTTCCTCCATCATAAACCGACGTTTGTAGACAGAGAGACAAACAAAGTGAACCAATTATAGCTTAATACCAGTTTTTGCTTCGCGTGCGCAGAGTTATCAAAGAGCCCAACTGATGATACCGACAGTGGGAAATTGATCGGCCAAGGCAGCATCTTTAGAGAAAAATCCACTAATCTTGGATTATAACTTGTTGGAGGTTGAAGGTGCAACAAAGTTAAGGACTAGGATGTTTGTAGCATTCATACCATTATATAGTATTGGAGATGTTGATTTAATGTGTTAAAATGGACATTACTGTTTAAATAACATAATATTTTGTGAGAAAGTTTTGTAAAACCTCGTATATTACACAATGATGCGGAACGTTGGCACAGGAAGCTTGGGCTTGCCATTCGGCCCATCATTCCTGCTCTGCACCAACCCCAGTATCATCACCTTCACACACTGAACATACAAGAGGCAGGTTTATGAATTTTTTTCTCCATCTTGTCTGAATCGTGATAGTCGATATTCCCTCACCCTGAGAGCATGAGCGGAAAATTGTATTGGTCGAGACGGAGTACAATTTTGCCAACGTACTGCTAAACAGAAGGTTTTTTTTGAAGTACGTTAAACAAGGAAATTTGTGTTCTACAGTGTTCAAAATGTATAAAATACCCCCTCTTTCCCCTCCCCCTATATATATATATTACAACCTCCAGCCGGATCCTTCTCCTGTGTGATGACACGCTGCAAGATGCCTCTTGTATCAGGTAATCCCTATTTTCATTATTCCATTATTCCTACCCATGCTCAGCACCTTACCTTTATTAGTTGCGAAAATCTAAGATTTTTCAAATATATTGGTCGGTCTTTTTTATTTATTTATTTTGTATACAAGATCGAGGCTTGTGAAAGAGCTAACATTAATCACACAAAAAGTCAAACAGACACATAAAACATATAATAAGGGGAGCGGTAGACAAGATGGGGAGAGAGGGGGAAGGACACAAACACAACATTTGAGAGGACATCGGGAGATCTGTGGGAGGGGGTGGGAGAGGCTTTGGGGAGAGGTGGGAGAGGTATAAAACATGTGGACACTGCAAGGACTTCCAGGAAAGAAGTTGGAATTTCAAAAAAGTGTATCTGGAGTGAAATTAGCAGGGGTAGAAAAGATCAAGGTTTTGGATGGGGGAAGATAAGAGATGGTGGTGAACAGCTGTTTTAAAGACCTGGAGGGAGGAGTGGGATTGAAGGGAGTGGGGGAGTTTGTTCCAGAGGCGGGAGAAAAGGGGAATGAAAGAGTGAAGGTGAGCAGAGAGTCTTGATTTTGGCAGTTTAACCATAAGAGGGTTGCTGGCAGATCTTGTGCGACCTGTAGGAATATTTGGGGAACAGAGCCCAGAGAGAGCTGTGGGAGCAAGGCGGAGAGGAGTCGGTAGAAGACGGAAAGACCACCAACCTGCCTGCGGTGAGTGAGTGAAAGGCCCTCTCAGAGTTAGCTTCATCGCGGGAGATTCCAATGATTCTGAAAGCTTTGGTTTCAACAGCGTGAAGCCGTTATTCTTGTGTGTTATTCTGTCTGTCCGTCTGCCTGTATGTCTGTCTTTCGATATATCAATCACCTACAGGTCACACTTTTAAACCGATCTTCACAAAACTTCACCAAATGGTAGAGTTTCTCATAACCAAGAAGCCTATTGATTTTGAGGTCAAAATGTAAAAGGTCAACATTGGCTAAAGGTCACCAACTTTGTCAAATTTCTAAAATCATCAATTTTCATCCGATTGACTTGAAATTTGAAGAGGATTTGCATATCAAGCCACTGAATTAAACCCCCAATTATTTTTGAGGTCCAAAGGTCAAAAGGTCAACATAGACAAAATCTCTAAAATTGTCAATTTTCATCTGATTGACTTGAAATTTGAAGAGGATTTGCATGTCACATTAGTGAATTTAACCACCAATTATTTTTGGGGTCAACATAGGTCAAAAGGTCAGCATAGGCCAAAGGTCAACAATTTAGGTATAATTTCTAAAATCCTCAATTTTCATCCGATTGACTTGAAATTTGAAGAGGATTTGCATATCAAACTACTGAATTCAACCCCCAATTATTTTTGAGGTCCAAAGGTCAAAAGGTCAACATAGACAAAATCTCTAAAATTGTCAATTTTCATCTGATTGACTTGAAATTTGAACAGGATTTGTATATTTGGTATTTGAATTCAACTGCCAATTATTTTTAAAATCAAACCTTTTTATGGATTTTGCAAGCATTGTGCTATGCACAACATCTTTCTTGTTTATTTATTTGTTTATTTTTTGTATACATAGTGGAGGCTCGTGAAAGAACATCTACCATGCACATAAACCAAAGTCCCCATACCTCTCCATCTCCAATGCATCTGGGTACCTCTCTAAATCCCATTTAAAATTATCCACCCCCTCTGCTGTGACTACCATTCCGGGAGACCATTCCATACATTAACCACTCACTGACTGAAAGACCCCTGCCTCAAAACTGTCATAACTCTCATCTTCTTTACCCTCAAGCTATGGCCCCTGCCTGGTCATAACATTGTCCACTCTGCTGAAAAAGTCAACTACACCTATATTGTTCACATCCTTCATTATCTTCAACATCTCAATGAAATCCCTTTGCATTTGCCTCCTTTCTAATGTACAGTATAAACTATAAAGTCTCCTTCAACTGTTCCCCATAGCTGAGTCCAGCTAGCCATGGAATAGATCTAGTAGCGATACGCTGTACTTCCTCTATTACAGTTATATCCTTCCTCATATATTCTAGATGAGGCCTTGCTAAATTCCTCTACAATGTTAAAACCACCTCCTTTGATCTATAGTTTATCACCCTATGAATACAACCTAAAACCCTGTTAGCTTTACCTGTGGCTACCTGGCTCTGTGCTGCCTGCTTAACACCACACCCTCCCCCCATATCTATTACCAACCCCAGATCATTCTCCTGTGTGACATTCTCCAAGTTTGCTCCTTGTATCATGTAATCTCTATTCTCATTATTCCATTATTCATACCTTACTAGGTTGATGCAATTTTGTGATCCATTTCTGAATTTTAGCCACAGCGAAGCGGTATGTTTGTATCTTGTTTACAATTCAGTTCTCCATTGAGAGGAATCCATGATTGGTAAGAACAGAGCGATACTAAAGAAGGGAGAGGACTGACTGGTTTGAAGCCTACCAGGATTTTGAAGGTAGAAGACCTGGAAAATGTTGTCTCCCATCATATATCCACGGGCACTCTCTCCACAACATTATAAAACTAGAGTTCATAGAACACCTTACCCTTCACAATCTTGAGAAAAAGGACATGGGGAAGGGTTACCCCCTGCTTTAGCTCAGGCTTTGCATCGCTGGGTGCCATCATTTTTTCTGAATCCCGATATTAACTCACCCTGAGACCACGAGCGGAAAATTTGATTGGTCGAGACGGTGTACAATTTTGCCAAAATACTGCTAAAGTGAAGGATTGTGGAAGTACAAACGTGGAGATTTGTTTTCCACAGTGTTCAAAATATATAATTTAACTGAAATAAAGGAAAAGGTTGTATAAAAACATCGATTCGGAAGTTTACCATCATTGATACACTATCTTTTAGATTACATTATTTAACACGTTCAATTACTTATCCGTGCCTGTTGTTTGTGTCCTTTATAATGTCCCTAAAAAAGTACGTTTCCTGTTTGGAATGATTTCATTTTTTTGGACTGTCAGACAGACAGACTGAAGCAATCACTTTACCGCGCGCGCTGTGCACATGCTCGTGTGGGACGAGATGCCGTACAATTTTGCCAATATCAGAGCTATAATACAAAATATGAAACTCAATTGAAAGAAATGAAGTGGTTCCTTGATCGTAGACAGACTGACAGATACTCAGAAAGAGTGAACCAATTGCTTTCCCCCGTTTTGTGCTAGGTGTGTGGGGGTAAAACACCTGGAGGACCAGTGATGACAAAGACTCATGCAAAGGAAGCTCTGTACCTGTTGAGTCCACGGAAAGTCGATGAAAGCGGCCACAGTGGAAACATCCCGACGGAAGTCGAGGACTCTGCCAGTAGTGAGGACGTGATCCAAACGTACAGTATTTTTTTGTACCAGAGGGGCGGTTAATGCTGCTTTTGAGCTTGCCACACATTTTAGCTATTACAGGTGGTGACATTTGTCCATGTCCCATGATCTAAGGGGCGGCGCATGGTCCCAAGCGCAGGTGCCCACATTGCAGATACACGACCGTCATTTGTAACTAAAAGGCAGTTCTAGGTTCCAGGCAGGTGTGTGTGTGTGCACATGAGCACATGTGGGATATGATCTGGTGCGTTGCTCGTGATTAAGTTTTATATTGAAAAACTTTTTTGAAAAATTATCTATTCTCAAGACAATGTTTGAGGATCACTTCATTTCCTAGTTTACATTAAAAGCAATTAGATCTTTCTCAAACAAAAAGTTTCTCAAAACTTTTTTGAAATACCATCTTCTTTCCTGGAAGTCCTAGCAGTGTCCATGTGTTTTATACCTCTCCCACCGCCCCCCCCCCCTTCCCACGCCTCCTCCCCCCAAGCCCTCTCCCTCCCACAGATCTCCCGATGTCCCTACCCTCAAATGTTGTGCTTGTGTGCTTCCCCATCTCTCCCCATCTTTTCTCCCGCTCCCCTTATTATATGTTTCATGTGTCCGTTTGTTTTTTTGTGATTAATGTTAGCTCTTACACGAGCCTTGATCTTGTATACAAAAAAGAAAAAAGAAAAAATAAACAACCTCACTATTCCTTTTCACAAATGATTCTGCTCAATGTGGAGCTAAAATTTAAACAAGTTTCAGGTACATCTCCTTCATTCTTGGTTAACTTAGAAATGAGCAGAAATACATCAACCAAGCAAAACTAGGCCTTCCAGTTTGTTTCACAATTCCCAGTATGTCTTATCAGGAAGACTTCTGAAAAATCAATTTTGTCTTTGTGATGTAACCCCAGCACAATTGCAGGCACTGGATGGTCCAACCATTCCATCACTCGTGAAAGTTAATGGTGCGCCGAATCTCCAAGGTGGCTTCAAAAGGTACATTACCTGGGTATAGTTTGCCAGATGTAGTGTACAGTGCATTTCAAAGGTCTTGGATTGTGTCTCCATTGAACATTATTAATTAAGACTCCCCCTATAGGATAGAAGCCTCGTGTTGGCTTCACAGTTAAGGTGGCTGGCTGGCTTAAGATCCTAGTGTCTTGAGTTTGAGCCCCTGTCATGTTGTGGGTTGATTCAGCCTGTCATCCTTCGGAGGTCGGCAAAAGGAGTACCAGGTTATTTGGAAGAATGAGCCATTCGAGTATCCTGTGTCGGAGTGGCCACCCATCCAGGATTGTGCCCAATAGCCTAGAAAACTGCTTCGGCAGCCCGATATGCATCTGAAGATGCAAAATAAGTGGTCTTCTTCTGTAGTCTATAGGGTAGCGGGAGGTTTATTGCTGTTCTCGGGTTTGTTTCTACAATTAGCACCCCAATTTTTAATGGTACTCCTGAGTTTCTTAGATCCATAGGTGTACAAAAGCAACCTTTTAGGTTTATTTATTTATTTGATTTTTCTCCCTGCACTTCTTATTTCCGAAATTTCCGAGCTGAATTTCGGAGCCGGCTGGGACTTTTGGAAGGAAATTTTGCAGCAATAGTGGGAATAAGAAGTATGTGTGGTTGACATAATTTTTTGACCTCAACCTAATTTTAAGGGAATGCCCTAATTATAGACGTATTAACATTTTTCACCATAACTCAACTAATGTTTGTCTGATCAGACCGAAATTACCCTCGCAAGGTATCCCAAAGCAAGGTGCATCCATGTTTAATTTACATCATACCTCTCTGAGTTTTAGTACTCATTTAGGTGTAAGATCCAGGTCTTACACCTAAAGGATTACTAAACCACCATTTAGGTTTTTCTCCCTTTTTTCTGCCAATGTCCGAGCTGTATCTCGGATCCGGCTGGGACTTTCGGAATTAAATCTTGCATCAATAATGTGAATATAAAGTATGTGGGGTTTACCTAATATTTTTGACCTTGACCTAATTTCAAGGTCATGACAATTAGACATTTTAACATTTTTCACCATAACAACTAAAATTTGGCCGATTGTGAGGTTGACCTAATAATTTGACCTTGACCTAATTTTTGAGGTCATGACAATAAAAGACATTTAAACATTTTTCACCTTAACTAAAATGTGGCCGATCGGAACACAATTCTACTCCCTAGATAGATAGCCTCGAGCAAGGTAGAAATGATCTGGTTAAAGGTCAAGGGATTAGTGTCCTTGACCTACCTTCTTCAGATTACGACACAATTAACAAGAAAACCGTTTTTGATAATAACTTAAAGAATAATTTTCTTACGATTTTCGTTATGTGTTTTTTTAATGGATAAATTGTAAATGGGAGCGCGTTTTATTAATTTACACTCTATCCCTAAATGTTGTAGGTCAAGGTCATATGGTGGTCCGAAAAAAATATGGCCATCATTGGATCGCGGGCCAAGGGTAAATCATGGGCGATCACAGATATCTAGTTATAAATACTACTTACTTTTCAGGTTATGTTCTAGGAAGTTGGTAAATTGTCTCCACGAAGTTTTAGTCCAAAGTAAATATGTCGTACACAGCACAACGACGAAGTAAAATAGTAGAATGGTACCTTGAGACTGAGTTTGTAATCAAGACTCGGCGGCTTTATCGCAGACTTTTAAAATGTGAGAGAGCTACCCAGCAAGAACTGTTTTCTTCACAATATCAAGAAGTTCAAGAAAGGAGGAAAAGTTCACAATCTTCGGGAGAAGGTCCGAGAAAGAACTCAAAGACCAAGGAGATTCTCTCACCGGCGCTCCCAAGAACTTGGTCTTTCAGGTCCTGAGGCAGGACATGAAACTTTATCCATACAAAGTTTAGATAAACCATTCTCTCAAAGACACTGACAAAGAAGAGAAGTTTGGCGACAAGGTAATCTCCTTCAAGGTAATCTTCCCCATTGCCCTGATCTCAACCCCCTGGACTTCTTTCTGTGGGGCGATGCGAATGAGATTGTTTACAAAGACAACCCACGTAACATCTATCGGCTCAAGGGAGCTATTGAGGAATATGTAAGATCCATATAATCTCTGACATGCCAAAAGGGTGACACAGAACTTCGCTGTCGGAGTGAACGCTTGCCTGGCACGCCATGGAGGTCACATCAAACACGCCATTCCGTCATTGTAAACCAAAGTGCCAAAACGTCTCTACTTTACAATGAGTGATTGTCAATTTTGAATCTTGTACTCATGTACTGTATACCTTTTTCAAAATAAAGCATTCAAAAATACCATGACTTTTGAAACGCCCTGTACTTTCTTGGCCACTTCTCACCTCCCCCAGGGAAACGTACACAATTGCGTCCCATCGTCCAACACTCTTTGATGAATGCGTTTCTAATCTGGCTACAAACCGACTCTCCAATGGCACTGCTGTCCGTCAAAAGTGATGTTAAGCCTATTTGTCTGCACTCGCTTGTAACCGTCCATCCAATGACACCCTGCGGGAGAATTGACCATGTGTGTCGGTGCCAACCTTCATAGTCCCTCCCTAAGCCAACCATCAAATTGACCACCTTGTCGCATGAGGATCGCTTCTGGTTCCAAATTGCCTTGAGCCACGGGCTCAGCAGACCCTAAGGAGCTCTTTCGGTGAGTCTCCAACGGGAAATTAATTAATTACTTTTTACCTGCCACATTTTCCAGTAAAGAACGAGGATCATGCAGGTAATTGTTTTTTCTAAATGAAAACTTATTGTAGATGATTATGGCTTGTGGAATACTGACCCTCAGAAAAAAAAACTTAATTTTTGCTGAGGTGTGGAAAGGAGATTATATGTGACATACATGAAGAGACGTAAATAATCCGCCATTTTTGTACATGTAAAACGCAGTGGTCTCCAAAGACAGGAAAAATCAAGCGTACGCTCTTGGTATTTACCTACGCACCCATCCGAGAACACCTTTATAATATGGATCAATCAAAATCAAACAATTGTTTACACGGTACTTTCCATTTGATACAGAAGTCCCAAAGCACCACAAAAAAGTAAAAGGTAAGTAAAGTAAAATGAAGAAAAAAAACAACTGAAAATCTCCTGCGAAATGAAAACTTTATTGAAAAATTAAATAAAAATTGAAAATTTAATGAAAAAGTTATGGGATTTTAGGAGAGATCTATAAACCATAACATATGAGGTTCTATGCGTTTTAAGAGGCATTGAGAGGAGCAAATCCTAAGAATGCTCGAAAAACGAATGTCTTCATTCTCACATGAGAGACTACCAATAAATTACAGTTGTGTAACTTTCTCGCAAATGTGTAAGGTGTCATTGGTTGAGATCTGTAGGCAGGAACCAATTTATGTTTGGCTTTATAGGTTGTCAGCGATATTCTAAAATCTATATGTTGGCGTACTGGGAACCAGTGAGGTATTTCGAGGATTGGAGTGATGCAATCAAATTTACGATTCTATGCTAAGAGCTTGGCAGCTGTAATTTGAATAAGATGTAAGGGCTTGAGAGAAGAAGCAGACAGGCTTACTAACAGTGAGTTGCAGTGATCCAAGCATGACATTATGAGTCTTCTGAATTAAGATTGGGTGGATTTTAGCCTTAGAAGGGAGAATGGGATTAGTTCTAACCTGAGAGTAGTTCCAGTACTCCTCTGAACTAGATGGTATTCATAGAATACTTACCCTGCGAAGTCAACTTGGTGTGAGCCAACTCTTCTATTTTTGAAGAGTTTTTTTTTTCCTTTGATCCAATATGGCTGCCAGACCACGTGAGTGATGACCACCTTTTAGAAGCCATTTTTCCCTGCAGAGCAGGGGTTGGCCTTTTTCGGGCACCGTGGTCCCATTTTTGAAGCAATGTTTTATGGCCGGATGCCCTTCCTGCCACCAATCCTGTTAGTCGCCTCTTGCGACACACAGGGAATTACCAGTGAGCTGGTACTCAATTGGCCGACTTCGGAAGGATGACAGGCTGAGTCAACCCCCCTGGCATTAATTCAGCGATCGACCGGGATTCAAACCCAGGATCCTAGGATCCCAACTCGGCATCCTAACCGCTAAGCCAACTCCAGGCTAGACCACGCGAGTGATGACCTCATGAATTTAAATTCTCTATATAATTGTTGCGTAGATCATGCTTAATAAATTTCAAACTGATCAGACTAAGTGTTGTTCCTCTCAAATTATGACGTCATAATTGAGGCACCAATTATGTCATCGTTAACAACACTTAATCCCCATGCGGAGTTTTTTTTTTACAATGAGCCACGTTTAAATTTTTTCCATGGAGGTGGTTTCAGAGATAGAGGTGCAGCGTTTTTCAATTTTTCCAAGATAGCGCCTGTACCACGTGACCTATGATGTCATAATTATGATTAAAAAATTCTACTGGAGGAGGCGCTTCTCTGGTCAAAATTTTGTGTCCATCGGACCAACAGTTGCAGATAATTTTTTTTTTCATACTGATCAGATCAAGCGTTGTACTTGTCGAAATATGACGTCATAATGATGATCATCGAGAGTACTTGACAATGAGCCTTGTTTCAATTTTTCCCATCGAGTGGTTTTGGTGATATGGAGGTGTAACGTTTTTCCAAGATGGCGTCCATACCACGTGACCTATGACGTCATAATTATGAATAAAAAAAATTTGTACAGGCGGAGGCGCTTCTATGGTAAAATTTCGTGTCAATCGGACCAACAGTTGCCGAGAAGAAGAATTTTTAAAATGTAGATACGCACGCATGCACACCACATGTATGCCACATGTCCGCCACATGTATACAACCGAATGCCTAACCCTGCTTTTCTCTTCGAGAGCGCAGGTTAATTAAGCGTGGGCTGATAATTAGTATGGGATTCAACTTTATAATTATAATTTTTTTGTATGCAAAGTCTAGGCTCATGGAAAAACAAGGTGGCAGAGGGGTAGAAGGAAAAGCACTGGCAGTGGCACAACACGTGGACACAAGGAGACAAACAAAAAGGATGAGGAGAATGAAGGAAAAGCAGAAATGTGCAGGTAGATGGAGAGACGTATTGTAGGGTTTTCCCAATGAGAATAGAATAGATCACTGGTAGGGATGGAGGATGACCCTTGGTTGTGTTGTACTAATAACCCGAAACCCTAGTCCATAAACCTGGACTTGCATCGCTATTATATTTTTGATTAAGGAAATATGGAGTAACAATTTGGCATTCCTTAGAATGTGACACCTTTCCATTGCAGGGCACAGCCACATATAGTTGCAAGAAAATAGTTATATAGGTTGAACATCAGAGAACATGCCGAACGAGAGAAAACAGTACACATCTCATTCACAGACAAGAAATACTTTAATTAAATATTGTGTAAAATGCAACACTTTATTTATACAGTTTCCCCCACCCCCCTCCTTCGGACAAGAAAAATGTACATTGAAAATAACATACTATCAGCACATTAACCGAGCGCCCACCATGCCCATCAGTGACAGGTAAAAAGTCCACGCACCATGGAGGTGCGGAAAAAATCTGTACATGTATCAGAGGGGTGTTCGGGTCAAGGGGGGCAGGGAAGGGGGAGAGGGGGTCAAAATAGTGACTCGGGTGTTAAGCGCTGTGTTGCTTCAAGCATGAAGAGCGTGAGTGTGAACGAAGCACAATCATGCACGAACGTATATAGGACGGCGGGAGAAGAAAGCAGTAAAAGGAATCGATTTGCTCTTGCAACAGTCAATTTTGTGTTAATTACATGAAAAATGGTGGAGATCGAGGCCTCTGAGTGGATTGCATATACAGTGTGTTCTCGAACTCCATGCTGATTATTTGGAATCCACAGTAAATGGAAACTTTGCCACATAGATGCTATTGCTTATCTGTCCTTCCTTTGATTGTTTCTGATAATATTTTCATTTTGCACAATGCGTTATCGATATGTGCTGTATACGCTGCGTACTCACCTAGCTTCTGAGTATACATGAGTGTTTCTCTAAAAAGACCAAACTCAGAGAAAAAATATATATTAACAGCTGCTGTGAAAACAGCAGCAGCAGGAACGACAACAACAACAACAATGACAACAACAACGACAACAACGACAACAACAACAATGACCACAGTAAAATAATGCAAATGTTATTCCATGCACGAGGTGTGCTGTAATTCATTGCCAATGGCGTAACATTCCAGGTGTGCATTTTTTAAAATCGTGCATAACATACGCAGCCCCTTTTGGAGCAAAGCCCGAGAGCCTTAAGAAGGCATAGCTCGAGGGGCGGAGAAAAGAAAGGATGGAGGGGGACAAGTAGTAGGTGGATCGGAGGGGGACGGGTATTGGGTGGTTGGCAGGGGGGTATCACTGACTTGAACCAGCTGTTCTAACATGCTGAGTGAGAACTTAAAAGCAGCGAGACAAAGTTTCATACCCATAATAGCAATAATAACAGGAACGATGACGATAAAATTACATCGGTGGGTAGAGAGGGGATGGGAGAGCGAGAGGGAGTGCGTGGGAGCCTCAAATTGGCCTTGGAGATCTTTCCTTTTTTTTTTGGTTTCAAGCACAGCTGAGCCCAAGGCTGCCAAGATGAGCTAAGCAGTCCTATTGGTGACCTCCCTGAGGAGCGAGAGCAGGGTTCTGCTTGCACTGTTTAACAGGCTTGTTGGGGTTGCGTTGGGGGACAATGCGTGTTTCGGGCTAGTAATTCGCATGGAGGGCTTATGCGATTTGCCTAAACAAACGTCCAGGGTGCGGAGATAACCGCGGCGCTGGGAAACATTAGAGGCCGGGTTGGGATGCCGGAGGTCGAGCTCTAGACGATGTGCGAAAATGGACCACGACGTTCACCACGTGACCAGAAATGCTAACTATAATATGTATAAACAGTATAGTACAAAATAAATTGCAAAGTGTGAGGTTACACGTTGGCAAACTAAGGTTATTAAGACGTTATGGTGTGATTTGCACAATAAAATTTCATTTTCACAGTCAAAGCAAAACTGATGATTCCTCTTCTGATAGAGAGTAGCAGATAGATTAAGACTCAAGACATTTAAGGTAAAATATGGTCATTTTAACCAGATTTTCTTGTTTTTTATTATTTGTATTTTTTACATTGAGAACGCAGAGGATAGAGGATTGTTAGTGACTTTTTCTTGCAGGACCATCCAGATATTACGTAGAACGCTTTTTTCAGCAATTATTACCACCCCATTCCTTTAATGCCGCAATGCTGGGTCGAAGAACCCCATCCCAATAATTACACAATTTCATAATGCTGGACCAGCCACCAACCCACCTCCCTGTGCATTACATATAATATAAGGATGGTCCCAATAATGGTCAAAACAGAGGTAAGTGAATGATAGAGTGTTAAAGAAAAAGTATTCTTCCAGAAAGCAAGAAAAACAGACTGAGACACTGGATGAGTTCAAGTAAAAGTGGAGAGATTAAAGACAGACATGGGAGAAAACAAACTGACTTTTTTCTTGCTCTTGAGAACATCGGCCTCGGGGCAAAAATAAAAAAATAAAAGAGAAACTTCGGTTAAAGTGAAGGAAAAGGCAAAATTCAGAATAAGAAATACGAGACGTGACTATAATCAAAAGTTTTCACTTGGTATCTTTACATGAAAAAATGGACCATTAAGCAACAAATGCAAAATAGTAAATTCTCAACAATTTCTGTGGAGGCAGCGACGTCTTCGACCATCAGGATTATCACGTGTGACGTCACTTAAGCGTTTGTGGTTCCATGATTGGCTGTCAAAGATGTGATGTCATTAAGAGTCTGTGGGTCCATGATTGGTTCTGGCATACACATGTGATATCAATTAAGGGTCTGTGGGCCCACGATTGGCTCTGTAAGCCACATATGATGTCGTATAAGCATTTGTCGGTGCACGATTGGCTCCCTAAAACAAATGTAATGTCACATAATGGTCTGCAAGTCCATAATTGGTTGTGTCAAACACGTATGATATCATTAAGGGTCTGCGCGCATTTGTGGGTGAATGGTTGGCTCCATATAACAAATGTGATGTTACTTGAGGGTCTGCAGGTCCATGATTGGTTCTGTAAACACTTGTGATGTCACATGCAATTGGACCAATTTTGGGCAAAGCACGGTCGCCAACAAATAAATGACCGAGGGATTCAACGAAGCGACTTAACAGGTGAATGTATTCACATAACGATGCCAAGTGAAAATGTTGATAACAATCGGATCTATGAAGCCTGTTTGAATTTTCTTGGTTATTTTCTCTCGATCCAAGTAAACTGAAACAGTCGATTTGGTCAACTTGAAGGTAAATTCTAATGAGTCGTATTTAACGAGAGGTGCATTTCGGACGAGCGGAGGGAATATTGCATAAACCGAAATAAGTGCTTCAGAAATGATGGCAGCATCAAAATATGAGTGTGAAGTGAAAATAAAATAAAGCACAAGACCAGATTGAGGGACGGAGGAGGGGAAAAAAAACCAAAGGATAGCGGATACAGGGTAAGGAGTATACAGCTTCACAAGACTAGTACCAGATCAATTACTTCACAAAACCTTACGGCAAAAAGTCAGGTACACTACTGTACAGAGATTGCAAAAAACTAAGTTTTGTAGCAATAACCTGCGGAACAGGAAGCTCTCTAAAATATTCATTCAATGTTGTCTACTGTGACCGGGGACCGTGTTTTTCAGAACCGAGGCACTCTCCGTGCCTCTAAATAAGGAGCCTTAAATGCATCTGATGGGCGAATGCAGCAGTTACAACAATCGTGTTCAATATTTTTACAGTACGTTCAGCGAAAATCTTCCCCCCCGGTCGTTATTACCCTGAAAGACTATTCCCTCCTGTTTCTGTAGCCATTGCGACGTGTGGGGTTGCCCCGTGCGAGTGCCCTCCCTCCCGCCAGTTTACGTCTGTGCATCAGAAAGGGTGAATATTATAGATCACAATGAGAAGGACCAAAATAGCTTTCTAAAAACTCTATTCAAAACGCGCGGCCATCTTTTTCACAGACTTACAGGGGCCCATTTGATGCCCCGTGATGACGTGCGTTTCCAGGAGCGGCTAAAAAACCATGTTCTGCTGCTATATGTTTTTTCGCCAGGCTGCATTCCACGTTGCTTCATTTAAAATGACTAACATTATCATTGTATCTTTACAAAAAGGCTAAAAACACTCCAAGCAAGAAAAGTCCTTCTACCTTGAAACTTTCAAAACTGCATAACCATGACTTTCTTGAATTGCACAGAGGCAGAAACGATGTCCGTTATCCACTTCCCCCTTTCTTTTCCTTCGATAAAGTCCCACAATTCCACTTCACGACAAAATAAAAAGTTATATTATATATATATAACATTAAGACAGTGCACCAGGAACATTTTTTTTCTTATATAAATTGTCACTTTTCACCTCCAAATGGATGCTTTCTCTACAAAAAGACTGTCAGTTCCTTTTTTGTTTGCTTTCACCTTCGTCTTCGGCTTGTCCGGCATCAGTGGCTTTGTAGAGCAACAGGCCGATGAAGAAACATTACCACTTCAGTTTAAGTGTCATCGTCCACGAGAGGAAAAGTAACCCAAACAACTCGCTGTGAGCAGGTGATGTCTCGGAAGGAATTGTCTCTCCAAAGCCCATTCTTCACCTACATCGGAGGCACGACCAATCCAGACATGGCTGAGGAGAAAGAGCAAGCAAAGGTTTGTGTCAAATGTACACTGAGAGGCCTTGAACTTTATTCTTGTTGACTCGCACAATTATTCCTTGTTTCCTGTAAACCTCGCCCTACATTGTTCTGTGAGCACATCGAAAACCAAACGAATAAATGTTCCAGACCGTTTTGAAACGGTATGCATGAATATCCTGTGCCATTGGCATCTAATTGAATGCATTTGCGAAATTAAGTAGCACAGGATTTATTTTTTGGAGTTTCAAGTCAGGAATTTAGCAATTGTTTCAATTCATGGTGCAATAAATGTATTACACATTGATTAATTAATGAATGTATCATGCTCTATTCAGAGCGTCGGTAGTGTCGAAAAAAATTGTTTGGCGAGGGTTTACGTTCCTCGACAGGTCGCCACTCTGACGCAGGATACTCGCCCGAGGATCGATGATGCAGGTATTTGTAATTTGTTCAGGGTGCCAGCGATAACTCGCCTACTCTTTACGAAGGACACAAGGAAAATTGGACGATGAAAAAGGCTCTAGGCTCTCCATCATGCATATTGTACAATGTAAGTATAAGAAAAAAAGACACCAAAAGTTCAAACTGGCAGTTGTAAAACAAGTGGATGTGTTGTGTGACAGTTGTGTAAGACAAGGATAACGAGGGTATGACCCCTAACTTAATTTAGTATTTTTATTATTTAAAACTGGCAATTTTCAGCCATTGATTGTGAAATTAGCCATTTGGTCTTTAAAAATATCAATACGTCACCATGTGGTTCCTTTTTTCGAACACAAAGAAATCTCCTTAATTTAACCTTTCGTCCTAACCATGCTGAGTATTGTTGTAAAAAGGCCACTGTAATAGATGAGATAGTTAATAACTGGAAATGAAAGTGCCTGGAGGACACTTTAGTCACGATAAGTGGTCACTCGTCTATAATAGTGGACTAGACTTAAAACATTCCCAAAGCATTTCTGAGTCGTAAAAGAGTAGGAGAAACACCAAGCAAAGCACACTTTATATTCCAGAAACTTGTTTAAAATGGTGCCCCGGTCTTGCCATGTCACCCGAGCCTCAGCCCTTTAGCGCGGTATGCTTTGGCATGAAAAGCAAGGGATCTGCCTCCTGGCCTCGTGTACTGCCCTGCTCAATTAGGCCTGTTAAAGAGGCACTTGGGTTACCAGTCGGTCAGCAGGACCAGTGTGTGTGATCCTAATTTACCCCTTGGACCTAAAACTACGGCAACAAAGATAGAAGGAAAGAAAAAAAGAATTTTGAAAACATAGGACTTGGACTGGCACCAGCAAGGAACAGGTGACATATTGAGGGGTGACCCCACGTTCGGCGGCACAGAGGAGCCGTAACCCAGCAATTCATCTTCCCAAGGGAAGGCGCGCAACGTGCACCGGTCCGAACGCGTCACTCAGCACCAAGCGCGTGCCTCTGTAATGAATGTGCGCACGTTTCTGTGAATAGCAGATCTCTTTCACCCTCACAATCGGCCTCAACCCCTCATCAACAACTCCTTTCATTCAGCCACTACCAGTGCCCCTTCCCCTCATTCGCACCCTACTCTTATCAAAATAGCAAATCCCTGCCTAGATGTGAAACCCCTACCTTAGCACATTACAAAACGGGTTTTTTATTGACAAAAAATATGGTAGTGGAGCCAAATATCTCAGGACGGGGGTGGGGCGGGTGACCCCCTTGTACAATACGGAATAAAAATACGAACGAGCAAATTAATACAAAATATGAGAGCAGGGAATTGGCACAAAAACGATTGAAGGCTTCCAGAAATGTGAAGAAATCGACTGCAGTCATCATGATAACAAAAAGCAATCTAGAAATGATGTGAAATGCCAGGAAATAAGTAATAATTTTTATAAACATCCAGCAGAATGAAAGGATGGAGACAAAAGAGGAAAAGCAAGCAATATAAGTCAGTGATTATTAACCCCATTCCACATCCAGTAACGTTACAGTCGTTACATAGTGTGAGAATTACGGATTACTCAGAATACCATTGCTCTGGGGAGATTATAGAAGTGAATTTTTTTTTCAACAATCTATGTTCATTTACACTACTCTTGTTGTATTTGTTGAAGGTCCTGAAGAAAAGTTTGAGCCATATAGTCATTCAAAACGTCCTGCATTATAACAAGGGAGGGCAGTAAGAGTCAACCACAATGAGTCGGCTAACACCACGTGTAGACCAGAGCAGTTGGAGCAGGCAGATTATGATCCCACCCTGATGGTCGGGAATGTACCAGCTGGGTTTTTACCGACAATCCAATAGTGATGTGACTGTTCTCCTGAAACTAACTCGACTGCCTGAAGATTAGAATCCAAATTCTAACATACTGCTACCTGAAGTTGGATTTTAACCCACAACATCAATTTACGCACCAAGAGGCTGCCACGACACCTTAAAATATCATTAACAGAACTTGAGCGAAAACAGTTTCGTTGAAATCATTATGCTATCTTATGCTCAACATGGTGTAATGACTCGGTGGCATAATGGTGAGAGTGTCCGTCCACTCTGAGTCATGGAGGTCAGCGGTTCAAATCTGACTACGGCCGGGTCATACCAAAGACATAAAAATGGGATGAGCTGCTTCCTTGTTTGATGTATGAGCTGCCTCCTTGTTTGATGCTTGACATTTAAAAAGGATAGAGCATGCACAAACAACCATAGGTTGGCAACCATTACACAGGATTGATGGGCCTAATGGCATCTTCCTGCATTGAAGTCCCTTGTAAGGGAACTCATATAAAACAACCCTAGTTGGGCCTGTTTCCTTCCAGAAATAGAAAGATCCCTTTAATAAGTGGAACTACATGTACAGTGCCTAGAGAAAGTATACACCTCCTTTCAATTTTTTCACCTTTTGCTGCCTTATAGCCTGGAATTAAATCACATTAAATTCGACTTTTTCCACCTTTATTTACACATTGTAACCCACAACTTCCAAATGAAAAACAAATTCTACAAATTTCAGAAAATTAATTAAAATACAAAACGAGAATATCTTGATTGGATAAGTGTCCACCCCCCTGAGTAAATACTTGGTGGAAGCACCTTTGACAGCAATTACAGCTGTGAATCTGTTGGGATAGGTCTCTACCAAATTTGCACACCATGATTGGGCAATATTTGCCCATTCTTCGGAACAAAACTGTTAAATATCACTCAAGTTGTGTGGGGAGCGTTGATGGACAGCAATGTTCAAGTTATGCCACAAATTTTCACTTCGATTTAGGTTGGGGCTCTGACTGGGCCACTCAAGGACATTTATATTTTTGTTCGTTAGCCACTCCAGTGTAGCTTTGGCTGTGTGCCTTGATAAAATGCTGAAATGCTGAAATGCTGAAAATGCTGAAATGCTGTCATGCTGAAAGGTGAACTTCAGTCTAAATTTTAGCTTTCTTGTGGAGGGAAGCAGGTTTTCCTCTAGGATTTTCCTATATTTTGCTCCATCCATTTTCCCTTCTGTCCTGACAAGTGCCCCAGTCCCTGCTTATGAGAAACATCCCCATAACATGATGCTGCCACCACCATGCTTCACAGTAGGGATGGTGTTCTTTGGCTGAGGGGCTGTGTTGGTTTTGCACCAAACATAACGTTTTGTATGTAGGCCAAAAAGTTCCACCTTGGTTTTGTCAGACTACAAAAGTTTATGCCACGTGGCTTCAGAATCTCCAGTGTTTTTTTGCATACTTCAAATGGGATACAAGGTAGGTTTTTTGAGTAATGACTTCCTTCTTGCCACCCTACCATACATGCCAGACTTGTGGAGTGTTTGGGATATTGTTGTCGCATACACACAGTGACCAGTCTTTGCCATGATGGCCTGTAGCTCTTTCAAAGTTGCCATTGGCCTCTTGGTGGCCTCTCTGATCAGTCTCCTCCTTGCTTGGTCATCCAGTTTGGAGGGACGGCCTGATCTAGGCAGGGTCTTGGTGATACCATACGCCTTACACTTCTTAATGATTGTCTTGACTGTGCTCCAAGGGATATTCAAGGCGTTTGAAATATTTTTATACCCATCCCCTGATCTGTGCCTTTCTACAACTTTATCTGGGAGGTCTTTTGAAAGTTCCTTGGTGCTCATCATTAAGTCTTTGCTGTGAAATGCACTACCTAGCAGAGGAAACCTACAGAAACAGCAGATTTTATTCTGAAACTAGAATGGCACTCGGTAGAGCACATACCTCTGCCAGGCTGAACAGTTTGTTTTGTATCCCAATGATAGGCCGGATCTGGATTCGGATCTGAACGAAAATCTAATCGGCTTGTTCTTGTCACCGAACAAACTCATCCACCTAGTTTCGTCATAAGTCATCCATCACTTTTTTTAAATATCATGTTATATATGGCTTTTTACCCGATCCCTCAATGGTGAAGAATCACTTAACAATTAAATAATTATCGTATCCGAATCCATATTCAGATCTTCACTAAAATTGAGTCGATTTATCCTTGTCACGCACACAATCGGTCCACCAAGTTCGGTCTAAATCCATCCATAACGTTTTGAGATATCGTGCTATGTTTCAGTTTTATTCCCATCACTCAATAGTGAAAAATCACTAAAAAAAAATATACTGGCCAGATCCGAATCCCGATCTTCACCCAAATCTAATCATTTCGTCCGTGTCACATACACTACCTCTCTGCCAAATTCCGTCTGAATCTGTCCACAAATTTTTGAGATATCTTGTTCACAGACAGATAGACAGACAAACAAACAAATGAAAAATCGGTCAGAAACCGAGGACTAGCCGGAATGTACTTTTTTATCGGCCATTTTGGATCATTAAACGTAAATAATGACCTCTGCCAAAGTTCAAACGACGTGGGTTTAATCCCTACATGAGAGAATTCCACATAGCTATTTGGGCAGTGTATAAGCTAACAAATCGCTGTCTCCATCGATCTTGCCTAGGCCGTAACACCTTTCGGCTCAAAATCCTTTTAACTGTTGACTTGGTAGTTTTTACAATGAAGGAAACACGTATCGGGAGTACATACGACATAGCGATTGTGAATGTGACAGCTCTGAGGCGTCTTTCGCTTCGCATCGCAGGGACGGCGAGCACCAACATGGCGGCTGTAAGATTAATTATTATTGAAATTCTAAAGATACTGTTTAAATTTTGATGATTTGCGTGTGATATGATTTAACGGATGTTTATATAAATCGTTTAAAATAAAAAAAAAGCCTTCAATTTCTGATATTTTGCCTTTTCATTTGGGCCTCCCAATTGAAGCCCCGCCCATAGGGCGGGTACCGTCGTTGGTTAGCAAAAAACGATTTGCACATTTTGGGTGACCTTGTGCTTGACCTTGGGCCTAGAGAGTTAAAAATTGGGCACAGTCTATTCCAGGGCAAGGCAAATATGTGTGTAAAGTATGGCGATGCTATGTGCAACAATGTAGACGTAGTACTGCGCACAAACAGACAGACAAACAGACAGACAGACAAACCAACCAACCAACATACTTGCCGGAATCTATTCCGGCAAGTAACAAACAGACAGGGGTGAAAACATGACCTCCATCCAACTTTGGTGGCGGAGGTAATAAACAGAATCACTACAATTTAGTACAGGTTTAGTACAGGTTTCGTACATTTAGTACAGGCCAGTTAACTTGGTGTGTGATTTTGAAGGTGATTGGTTACACCGATGCTTATTTACAATTGTTATTACTAGGGCATTGCCCGTACTATATCTATATCTAAAATTATATCCCCCCCCCTCTATTTACATGAAATGGTTTGGTCCAAAGCGAACGGCTTGCGAGTACGGTGACAATCCCCCCCCTCTATTTACATGCAATGGTTTGGTCCAAAGCGAACGGCTTCCGGAGTTTGGTAAAGAAATCGCCATCGCGTGCACAAACGCGCAGGAAAGCGAATGAATCGCAAATTCGGTTTTATTAGTTTTAAAACATAGTTTAACGCCAACATAGTTTGCAAACGTGAAATAAATGAATACGCTCTCAAATGTGCCATCCGAGGCAGAGTGTGTCCTCCACGTTCGGCACACGCGATCGTTCGCTGCTCTCTGATTGGTTGAATCGTTTTTTGGACATAGCTCGGTAAGTAATTGTCCGATTAATATGAAACCTTGAAAAGGCACATCCTCGGGTCCCCAGCAATATACCTGGCAAGTTAAAAGTATATCGGACCCGTGGTTGTCGAGAAACAGCGGTCACAGACAAACAAACGTACAGACGTACAAACGTACAGAGATTACTGGAATTATAGATAGATAAAGGTGGGGAAGGGGGAAGTTTGTGGGTGGGTTGACACTTGTCCAACCAAGATATTCTCGTGTTGTATTTTAATTAATTTTCTGAAATTTGTAGAATTTGTTTTTCACCTGGATTACAATGGGTTACAATGTGGAAATAAAGGTGGAAAAGGTCTGATTTAATAAAATTTAATTCCAGGCTAAAGACAACAAAGGGGGAAATTTTGAAAGGGCCTTCTCCCAGAGGAACCTGGCATCAGACTTTCTATAGGCACTGCAGTTGGTGGACATCATGTTTCGACATTAAAACGTAGTTATTTAATGGCAGACATTTTAAGAAGTGACTAGCTTTGCACTCAGAATTTTAACTCAAGACGATCTGCTGCTGCAGGAACAAGTCATTGCCTAATCACGTTGCATTTCACAAGTGACAGCGCTAATAAAACGAATTTGTTGCCAGTCACGGAGCTAATTAGCGAGAGGCTGTAAACAAACAGTGGAGCAAAGTTATTGTGAGTGTCCAGAAGAGCATATACAAAGCTCAGCAATAGCAAAATCATGCGGAGGACGCTATTTTATTTGGAATCCCTCGTGGGGGAAGTGAGTGCCGGAGTAGCTTGAAGGGAGTGCCGCGTGGGCAACAAAATATTTTCGAAACCATTTGGCTTTTTGAGAAATAAAAAAAAGCTTTTCTTGTGCAAAAGGTAGGCCTTAAACTATCTACTGGTAACGTTTTAAACAGCCTTGACATGGCCTTGCGCCAGCTTCAACATCCTTCCTTGCCAGGCATTCTCAAAAGTTATGGAATTGCTTGAAACCCAGCCTATTGATCATTGCCAAGTTGCAACTGTCCAGCCAGTTGCAAAGGTTGCCTGCCACTGTGTTAGAGTGACTGCTGTTTTGCACCAACTTTGGCAATGGGCCTCCGGGTGATATCGTTCACCGTCCCATAGCCTTAAATCTCACGTTCACCACTCGCTCGTCCGTTCAGATGTGAACATAAAATGACAACTATTTGAATGCACGCCAGCAGCATTCATTCTGTGCACGATGGAAACCTTCCGCCAGGGGCAACTTGCACTCTGCCAGACTGGTCACGTGACGCAAGGCCATGTTCCTTTGCATGAAAATGAAGGTGGCTTCTTCAGTATCTAACACTCAGCAAATGTTTTCCTTTTTATGATATTGTGGGTGCGTTAAACATGACACTTAAGGAGCTGTTGTAAAAACGTTAATACTTTTTGATGAGCGAATCAACAGAAATGCAAATGATCCGATGGCATCGCACGTTGCAACTTGCGATGTGCTTCACTGGCATAAAATAAGGCAGGCATTGTTTATGACCTCGCTCTTCAATGAGCTTCGACGTTGTACATAAAACATAAATATGGGTAAAAATTAACCTCCAGATGAGTAAAAATAATGGTGCAATATATTTGAGCGACACAGCAATCATACAAAAGTTGTATTTCTTAAGAGTGCGGAATAAATATTTAGTTGGATACAACAAAACAGGCATTTTAAGGCCATTTTCCCTACAAGAGCGGGGGTTAGCCTTGCGGTCCCCATGACAATCTTCTCCATTTTGCCCTATTTTCTGCATCTCCCCTTGTTAACCCCCTTGCCCGCATTTCTTCTTCGACCATCTTTAGCCAAGTCTTTCTCGGTCTTCCCCGTCCTCTACTTCCTTCTACATTAATTTCCATCACTCTTCTCAACCAGTCACTTTCATCCTTCCTCAACACATGACCAAACCATCTCAAATTGTTTCTCTTCACAGCATCCATCACAGGCTCTATTCCCATCATCTTTCGCAATTCATCATTTGTCTTCCTCTCTCTCTCAACGAAACTCCACACATCCACCGAACCATTCACATTTCCAACCTTTCCAGCCTTCGTTGCTGCTCTCCATTCATTACCCATGTCTCGCTCCCATAATTCATAACACTTCTCACACATGCAGCATACACCTTTCCCTTCAGCTTCAACGACACTCCCCTCCTCATCAGCATGCCACTCAGTTCCCGAAACATCTTCCATGCACATCTCACTCCAGCAACCGTTGCCGAGTCTGATCCACCTTCTCCATTCAGCATGTCTCCGAGGTAACAAAATGTTTTCACACCTTCCAGCTTCACGCCGTCTCCAAGATCCAACTCAGCATTTCCTCCCTCTGCAGCTCCCGATGTGCACACCTTACACTTGAAGGTAGCTGCCACACTGGTTAATGACCCTCTTAGACCACTACATTTTTGATGAACCCACTCAGCGCACATTGTATATTGAATGGAATTCACTCCGACACCCTTCCTGCACACAGCACATGCCCACTTCCCAGTTCTTTCCACCTCACCACATGCTTTACCACTTGCCATCACCTTCGTTTTTCCGATATTCACCTTCAGACCTTTTGTCTCCATACATTCCTTCCACTTATTCATCTTCTCCTTCAGTCCATCCATACTTTCTGCAATCAACACCAGATCATCTGCATACAACAACTCCCACGGTAAACCCTCCTTTACATTCCGAGCCAGCACCTCCATCACAGCTACAAATAATGGTGGACTTAGTACCAACCCCTGATGCACTCCCACCTTCACCCTTAAACTCACCACCGTTCCCGTCCTTTGTCCTTACAACTGTGCACGCTCTTTTGTACATTGCCATCACTACTCTGATCAACCATTCCTCCACTCTTAACTTCCTCAATGCCCATGTCACTACTTCACGTGGAACCCTATCGAATGCTTTCTCCAGATCAACAAACCCAAGAAACAACTTCTTCCTCTTCTCCATGTACTTCTCCTGCAACTGCCTCACAATAAAAAGCGCGTCTGTCGTTCCTCTTCCCGGCATAAATCCAAACTGCATTTCGTCAATCTTCACCTTCTTCCTTATCCTCCTCTCCAACACCCTTTCCAATACCTTCATTCCATGCTCCAATAACTTTATCGCTCCATACGAGCCACAGTCCAAAGGGTCACCTTTCCCTTTGTATAGAGGGATGAGGGTACTCAGTTCCCAATCCACTGGAATGCGGCCTTCTTTCACCACCAGATTGCAGATCTCTGTCATTCTCTTCACACCCCAATTCCCGCTGCCTTCAACATATCTCCCACAACTCCCATCGGCCCTCCCGCTTTTCTACTCTTCATTGCTTTTATCGCTTCCTCAACTTTCTTCTTGGTTATGTTCTCTGCCGGTCCTTAAACTGGGTTACTCTCTATGTTGCCATCCCATTCATTCTCTGCATTCAACAGTATTTCCATATATCTCTTCCATCTGGGTCCACAACGATTTGTCCCACTTCATCCTTCAAGCAACTAACCCCCATCACATCACACCTCTCTTTCGCTATCTGCTTTGCAATCCTGAATACCACTCTCTGACCCTCTTCCAAATCCAAGCGTTCTCCGAACATTTTCCAACATGCCTCCTGTGCCTTTGCTACCTCTTTCTTTGCAGCCTTCTTGGCTGCCTTATGACTTTCATGCTCTGCCTTTTCTGCCCCCGTACCCTTCATACCCTTCTACATTGCCCCCATACCCTTCGCCTTCTGCCACTCCTTGAACTTCTTCCTCTTCTCGTCAATCCTCTTTCCAACGTCATCATCCCACCACCATGTTTCCGAGTGCCTCGGTGGTCCTTTTGTCCATCCACATACCTCACCAACGGCTCCCAACAGACTATCTTTCATTGACATCCAACCACCTTCAAGCTCAACCACATCATCCTCTACCATACTCAGCCTCTCTTTTAATGCCTCCCTTACTGTCACCTCTTTCAACCTCCACACCTTCATTCTCGGTTGGTACTTCACCTGCCGAGCTCTCCTCGCACCTTCACCCTTATGTCGCAGACAACCAAGTGGTGCTGTGAAACAGCCTCCTCCTCCGGGATCACCTTTGTGTCCCGGAGGTGCCCCATATCTCGCCTACGCACCATCAGGTAGTCAACGGTTGTCGTCGACCCACCTGACGTGCATGTAACAAGCTTATTATCCTCTTTCTGGAACTGAGTATTACAAATCAACAAATCAGCTCCATCAGCAAACTCCAAAATCCTTTCACCTTCTCCATTTCTCATACCATATCCATAACCCCCATGAACTCCCTGAAAACCGTCCATACTCCTTCCCACATGTCCATTTAGGTCTCCTCCTACCACAACAACTTCCCCATCTTTCACGTTTTCCATAGTTGGATATGAAATGTTGGATATGAAATTTAGTTGTTGGATATGAAACTTAGTTTTATTAGTTCCATTTAGTTGGATATGTTTTAGTTTTAGTTTAGATTTAGTTTAGATTTTAAAAAATTCCATTTAGTTGGATATGAAATGCAATTGATCCTTAAGCCGTTGGATATATTGTTTAGTCTAAAAATCAAATAATCTCAGGTAGAAAACACCATAAATGTATGGTATTGGCCAGGACGTCAACCAACTAAACAGGATGTCCACCAACAAGAACAGCAGCCGGAAATTTTGTGGTTTGTGGGTTCAAACCTGGCTCATGACAGCAGGGTAAGAGATCTAGATATCAGCTTCTGGAACCTCACTTATTCCCAACAGAAGTATGGCGTAGATAGCCGATGCTAAAACCCCAGCTGGTTCAAGACGACCTTTACGGGAGGGTGGAGTATTCTGCCTGCCCTGCCTGGTCTGGTCTGGTCTGGTCTATTTGTGGCACCCGTACACAGAGTGTGGTTGACTCTTAATTCTCCCAGAGGAATCTGGCATGAGCACTTCATTGCCCCAGGAAAACCTGGGATTCAGCACGAAAATGCTCACGATGGAAATTCGAATTTGAGTTCCTGAATTTCCCCGAATTGCATTAAAAAAAACCCTTTGAATTCAAAGAAGAAAGCCCCCTAAATTTGGGCAGAAACCTCTGTATTATTTATATTTTTCATTTTCATTATTTTGTGTTAATACAGCTAGGTGTCAAGGCTCAAGAACTAAGGTAGAGTAGAACAACAATGTCAGCAGAGAACATGGAGCAGGCAATGGATCAGCAGAGAAAATGTGGCAAGGGGGATAAAAGGGTGAGAATAGGGTCTCAGCGGGTATAGTAGAGCTCACTAGTAGAAAAGAGAGACACCAGGAGATGGTGGTGGGCTGCAGACTTAATCCTGGAGAGAAGAGCTCAAGACAATGGACTCCAATAGACAGTTCCATAGGTGAGAAAAGAATATGAAGGAAACGGTTTGTTTGAATAGGTTCAAGACCAATGGAGATGCCCAGAGGTTCTAAAGGTGAATGAATGCATGGGCATGGTAAAACTTTATTTATGGATATTCTAAAGTTTTAGATAGATATTTAGATATTCTAAACACATACCATGTGTTTCATTTAGAAAGGCCACCTGTTAAGGTGAGCCGACATTATCGACTTGCAGGTGTCAGCACAGACATCTGTATGTGACTTATTGGGCAGGTGGACAATGGTGGAATGCTGTTTGTGCGCAAAATCATAATGTATAATCTATTTTTGATAACCCATGCAATGGTGTGCCTTCATTTTTGATAATGTAAATGGCTTCTTGATAATGTGGATGGTGATGCGCCATAACCTGTTTGTATGCATGGAAAACCGTGACGTGGCCTAGTTTGGTGATACAGATGTGAAAACATAAACCCACCTTGGAGTGTGCTGCCAGTGGACCCTGTGCAGCTGGGAGGAGGAGAAGGCTGCGGTCGAACTACTGGGGCAAAGGCGCTCTTCTGCTTGACTGCGGAGAGCATGTGGGCAGGGGAGAATGAGAAGGCGCCCGGCGGAATGCTACCGTTTGAAGGAAGGGTGATAGAAGAGGCAGCCAGAGGTGGACTCGACGGCACGACTGTGATTGCGGTTTGGCGTGGTGTGCATTCGAGTGATGATGAGGTAAGTGTGGTTGCAAAGATGATGGAAAGAGGCATGCAGGCAAAGAAAGGTTTCGAGAGATTGCGGAAAGAGGTGCATGGTACGAAGGAACGGAAGATTGGGCAAGACATGCAGTTGGAGAGAGAGAGAGAGGGGGGGGGGAAAGCAAGAGAGAGAGAGAGAGAGAGAGGGAGAGGGAGAGCAAGAGAGACAGCGAGAGCGAGAGCGAGAGAGATGTGGTGTAGATGAAGTGGTGATAAATGAAGCATGCAAAGTGAGTGAATGGATCGGGTAAATAAGAATAGAAATGGATCATTGGTAAGGGGAGACAAGAAGGGAGGGGAGGAAAAAGGCCGAGGTTAGTTGTGCTGTTGAAGCGTTTGAAAGTTTTTTCACTGCATGTTAGTCTGGTATCACTGCTGTCATGATTTGGTGTTTCTCTGAGCCAAAGGTCAACTTCCCTTTAAAATGCTTGGCAGAGATACTATTATCAATTATCAGTCGCCCTTCCTTAGTGAAAAGGGGCCACAGTATTTCCAAGCAGTCAAGCACATTGCGCGGACGCAGAAAAAAAATCACAGACACGTCCACGCTTCGCATGCATATTGCGCAAGCATCGGTTGCGGCCTGGGAACTGGAGAAAACAGGCAAGGATGGAAGATGGAAATGATCAGAGAGCGCCAAGCAAAGTGATAAGATTCAGGGCACAAAGGCGGGAATGGACGTGGAAGAACAAACATGGTGATCCGCATTCATGCACATAAGTCCGGGTGGAATAGCGAAAAGGAGGTCAAAATCACCAAAATGGAAGTGCGTTCTACAAGAGGAAAATCCATTACCCGCCCAATGGGACTCGACCACGTGATTTACTTCGACAAAAAAAATGCTCATTCAATACACTTTAGTGTTCCTTTCAACAAGCATTCCCATTTCACGTCCTGACAACTGCGTTCCCCAAGTTAGCGTGCACAATCAGTGCATCCTGCGTTATCCCACTACATCCTAAATACAGTACTATTAAAAGCAGTTTTGCACTTCATTACTGCCCAAATAGAATGGCTTCTTTAGGTCCAAAATGGCTCGGTGAACGCATAAAATTACTTCTATTACACATTCCCAAACTAGATCACATTAGACTCAAACTAAATGAGATGAAAATAATTACAGTGATAAGAATGACCTCATTATGATCAGTCAGAATATATCAAGAACCAAATGATGTCATATAATGATGTACATTGAAGAAATATTGCCATACAAATTGCATAAATTGGACATGTTGTGGTGTCATGTTTACTGTGAGTTCATGAGTGATGTTAGGGAGGCAAAGTTTTTAAAATAAACGGTTGCCATGTGCCATGCTCCAACTCGCCCTGCGCAACGACAGGAACATTTGTCCATTATAGCCATCCGGTCGAAGACAACCCCACATCTATAAAATGTATGCCGAGTTTGAGAATTTCTCTACAAGTGTCACGAAAGCATTTGCTCGGGGAAAAGTTTAGATTTTCTTTTGGCCATAAAACAAGTCTCAAAAGATTTTTGCCCAAAATCATTCACGAAGCTTACAACGACGTAGGTGATAACAAACATCGTGGGGAGAAATATCGAGAGGGTTTATTCCCACTGTGGGAACTCGGAATAAACGATGAGATTGTGAATGCAGTTTATCATAGCCACGTGACGTAAATAATCATAGTTTTAGCTCATCAACAGAATACATAATTTTGTATGTTTTGAGGGACTTACAAAATGTTATTGGAATGAGATACTCACAATAGTCCAATAAACAGCTGGGTTTTTAATTTTTCAAATAAAACGAAGTATACATGATTAAAAAGTAATGCAATACTTCTTCACAGAGCTTCGGGACCTTCACAATAATTCCAGAAGCGTTTCAAGGGTAGAACCGGAGATAACTCAACCGGCCAGGGCGCCGGCGATAACTCGCCTACTATTCACGAAAGACACCGTGGGATCATTAATGTCCATGGACCACTGGCAGACAGATCCTCCAGCTTAACGTCCTTCCGATGGATGGCGCACACATCGATGCCTCGCCTTGTTTGTTAAACACCAGAATAGGAGTTTATAGCTGGGTGGAGATTTGAACCCTGATTTGATAGCTGAGATTCGAGTGTACATACCTCTAACGCCGAGGCTATCCTAGCGGCCTATGTGATTATTTGGATTCCAAGTTTCCGCTAGTTTAAATGCTGAAAAAAAGCTTTTGAGATATGAGTGCCAACACATTTTGGACAGATGGACGGGTGGATGGATGGACGGACAGACACCAACGTGAATTTGAGGGTTTTCTTAATAAAACTCTAGAATGTGGAAACGGACGTTGCTGAAATTTGGAACATATTACCTGGATGCATAAAGCATTTACTTCTGAAATTTTCAGCCGACTTTGTCCAGTAGAAGCCGAGAAAAGAATTCTCAGGCCCTATGTTAAAGTTGCATACCGAGAAACGATCCCATATAAAAGGAGGGGCGCTTTGCGCCTCCCTTGATAAGTATCTCTTCCTACTTACTTGTATATACTTCTATATTGAAAAAATCCAAAACGTTGGAATTCCTTGGGCTATTGAAAATATGTTATTCCAATAAAAGTTTGAATGCCCCTCGAGTAAAAACTGCTCAAAAAAATGAGAGCACAATATTATTCCTTATGTTCTCACAATGGCCAGATTCTACTTAGCTCAATGGTGTCCACATCATGGAAATGTTCAAATATAATGAGAGCCGCCACCTTGGTACTTTTCATTCTGAATCTAGATTGCACAGTCCACTGGTCAAAATGATTACAAACAAAAACTAGAAAGAACAATCAGAGATTGCAGTCCCTCGCCAGGATGTGTTTTCAGTATTTTTTAAGACTTTTGTGTTAAAACAAATATGGCGACCGAACCACGTGACCGATGACGTCATCATTATTCTTTTTTTCTCCGCCAATTTATCCCGAGATGATGCTCAAGAAATTTCATCTTGATCGGATGAAGTTTTGTACTTGTTGAATTATGACGTCATAATGGAGGCACCTATGACATCATCATTAACATATGTTATTCCACATGGAGAGTTCTTTACAATGAGCCATGTCTCAATGTTTTCTATGCAGTGCTTTTGGAGATACAGAGGTGCAAAGTTTTTCGGTTTTTACGAGATGGTGCCCATACCATGTCACCTATGACATCATAATTATCATCCCTTCAGGAGTGCTGCTCATAGTCACCTCGTCCTTTCTCCCATACTCTGCACCCACTGCTTTCTTCTACTCTCGCTGAACCCCTTCACACTCACATTCCTTTCCACCACTCACACGTCTTTTTCACTTTTTTCACTTTTTTTTTTCCGTTTTTTTCACGTCTTTGTCCACCTGTTCCCCTTTGGTCTTCCATCACTTTACTAACCAACTACCCAATGTAATTTCGCTCCTCCATGAGTCTAAATTTGTGTATACAAAAACATGGAAACAATGAATCCCATTTATCCCATTTTCCAAATGATGCATCAAATACCCATGACAAGTTGTTTGTAGCTCACGACTGAAATGGATGTCGGACAGGTCGCTAAACCATGATCATAGGCCGCTATGATAGCACCTGTCATCATGGCCATAAATTCAGTAATTGAAATGCAGGGTCACAGCACAAAATGGCTGACTTGTTTCATTCACATATTATGTATGGAAAAAAAGTCTGGTGTTGGCTTAGCGGTTAGGGTGCCGGCTTGGGGTCCCAGATCCTGGGTTCGAATCCCAGTTGATCGCTGAATTAACGCTGGGGGGTTGACTCACTGACTCAGCCTGTCGTCCTTCCGAGGCCGGCAAATTGAGTACCAGTTCACTGGTAATTCCCTGTCTGTTGGAAAAAGGCGACTAACAGGGTTGGCGGCAGGAAGGGCATCCGGCCATAAAACATTGCTTCAAAAAAGGGGACCACGGTGCCCAAAAAAGAAGGCCAACCCCCGCTCTTTGGGGAAAAATGGCCTCTATTCCATATGGTGGTTCATTATGTATGGAAAAAAAGATGAAATTTTTTTCCCCTTCCCTCCCTATCCCTCTTCCTTTCTCCCCCACTCCTACTTCCCCTCCACATTTCCTATCATTCTTTTTTCCAAATTTTCTCTTCAATATGTAGTGCATATAATGTTTAAGCACCTTTTGTTCATTCCAAATTAGACCACTTTTATTTTATAATTTTACATTAGTGGTAGAATTGAACTTTCGTCCTATATTCCCTCGTAAAGTTACATTTGATCCCTCAATTTTTTTCAGCATCAAATAATCGTCGTGCACGCGCATATCGTTTCATCGAAATATTGGGGCTTGAGTTAGGGAGCATGGTCACGGCAAGCGCTGGCCTCCGACCGAAACTCACTAGCGTACGGGGAGGTGGCGGACGTTCCATTGAGGAAACCTGGAGAACCAGGTACGCCCAGGTTAGCCATGCTGTTGCCGTAACCGTTCATGGTGTTGGAGCTGTTGTAGTTGGACTGCTGTGGTGTAGAACTCGTCACGTAGCCACGAGGAGACACGCTGCTGGTGGTCCTGCTGTAACCTAGAGAAACCACATGGCACATTATAGTGTGTTATCTAGCACGTTGGGAGAAACATCCTGCATTTGGCTCGATCATTTGCACCTTGCTCTGAATTCCATTGTTGAAGGAAATTAGAAAATTGTGCAAACTTTTGAGTCACAAAAGGTGTAAAGATGAAAATGCAAGCATAATGTAGATATGAGCAAAGGCACAAGATAGATTATCGCAAGAATTAAGAAAAATGACGAATCTACTCAATATAATCTCAGTTTGCTTCTCAACCTAATCAGATACTGTCAGACATGTGCTTTGCAGACAGTGTGTTGCACCAGCCAGTGCACTGTCCCCCTTGGATGGAACTTTATGCCACCTGACATTTCGTTGGCAGATATTTAGAGATCCCAGAGCCTGGTGTTGGCTTAGCTGTTAGGGTGTCGGCTTGGGATCCTAGGATCCTGGGTTCGAATCCCGGTCGATCGCTGAATTAACACCAGGGGGGTTGACTCAGCCTGTCGTCCTTCCGAGGTCGGAAAATTGAGTACCAGCTCACTGGTAATTCCCTGTGTCTCACAAGAGGCGACTAACAGGGTTGGCGGCAGGAAGGGCTGGAAAACATTGCTTCAAAAAGGGGACGACCACGGTGCCCGAAAAAGGCCAACCCCTGCTCTGCGGGGAAAAGATTGCCTCTAAAGGTGGTTATATATACATTTAGAGATCCCAAGGTGCCTTTAGAAGAAAAAAAATGTATGCCAGTTTGTGTTGGTACCCTAACCAAATTCCAAATTTCTGCCCTCACCACTGCATCAGGTGCTCAGCCACACCTCAGTAATGATGCAACCAGCATACTGAATTGCTAATTTAATTCAGGTCCAACGTCCATATTTTTAGATGATAACGATCGTGTATCAACAATGTACTATAAACTGATATTTAACAAGTCAATCTGGAAATTGGTTGCCCAATCATCATCCTCCTTACCAGTAGCATGTCCCAGCATTGCCTGCTCAACAGATTGGCCCGTCTCAGCAACGCTGACGGCCAGCTGACCGCCAAAGGAGTTCACCCCCATCATGGCCGCGTGGTGTGCCGGAGAACTGGCTAGTGCCGGAAGTTGGTTCTGAGGTCGGGGCACGGTGTACAAGGCCTCTGCAATGTCTGCAGCACGTTTGAGGATGATCTCCTGTGGTTACAATGGCAATGATAAGTTAATAACGCAGGATTGTCATGTAAATTATCCTCTTTGGTCACTTCTGTAATGCAAAGCACAAGTAACGATTCCACAATCTACGATACTTTATGGAAGGGTTTACAGGGCTATCCTATCAGGACTTTATGTGGTAAAATGACAACATTTGTAGTTTTATGAGCTTATTTAAATTGTCATTTTTCAAAGTTATTGGTTTTTTTGTTGAAAAAACCCAACAAGTTAAACAAGACCGATAGTCCAACAACCGTTTAGCCAGACTTGTTTGATACTTTAGTTGAAGAAGATAGTATGACCTGGGTGGGGATACCAGTTATCAAATAATGTATTACATTTTTTTTGACTTCAGGCATGGACAGCCGGTTCATGAATGACTTGGGTAAGAAAACGGTGAATGGCAAACGATGAACCAATCAATTCCACATTCCTGTGCCACCTTCAGTCGAACGTCAGGCACTGACAGCAGGTTCGTGAAGGAATTTAGCAAAAAACGGATGCAGTCTGAATGTTTCTATATCCAGTCAATGGCGAAACTATAAATGAGGAATCTTCGAATGTCCTCATTCTGTTTTAAACTCAATATCTCTATATTCTCATTCCAAACAGCATCATTCATCATTCCAATCACAAATCAACACTATAATATTAATATATCAAAATATAATGTTAAATCACGATTCTATTGAGATATTATCAAACCAGCGAACCATCGTCATCTGTTCACTTCCGGATCCGGGAGCAAGGTCCATGTCGATCACATTTCAAAATCATAGTTATATTGAGGAATTTCTGAAAACTCCTAACGATACCTTTCGACACCCACTGGGACCCCAAAACCTTCCACAGAAGGTTATTATATTTCCTTTTTAGTAAAATATGCAACTGTAACGGTAACTGAGCATTGTCACCCTGTCATGTGACCAGATCCTCAACTCTGATTGGTGTAAGTTTGTGGGGACATACGGACAGAAAAACACTGTTCTAGACGGCACTGCCCTATGGGCTACGCCATAAAAATAAAAGCAAACACTGGTATCTTCAGTTGTCTATCATCAAGGGACATGCATTGCATTAAATCTGAAGTAGTTTCAGTGAAGTCTCAAGTCATTTTATTCAGATATTTTGCTTATTATTTTACGCATGACCCTCAAGTTTGCATATTGATTTAAATTTAACTTGCTGGAGAATTACAAGAGGCGTTAAAGAGGTTCCATAAATGACATACTCACAAGAGTCCAAGGCATGTCCAAGTTTTTTTTTTTTCTTCAAAAAAATGATGTATATTTAACTGGTAGGAAAAGTATGAATGTGTGTGTATGTATGTGTGTATGTATGTACATATACATATATATACCATTGTCTATGCACAATTGTCTGGACTGTTTTTCCTAATAGGGTGCATCTTCCAGGAAGTGCTTTTTCAAATTACATAAGGTCGTTCAGGAGACTACTTGTGTGTTTGGATTGTTTGGTCGAAGCTTCCACAGTAATCACAGTTTTGCTTGTGTATGAATTGTTGCTTCAAGTCCATCACAAGGATGTTAAGCTAGAGGTCTGTCTCTCTGCAGTTGGCTGTTATTGTTGTTGTTGGACATTAAAAATCCCACGCTGTATTTTGAGAAGACCGAGAGAATTATGTGCTGCACCTTGAACAAATCACAAATTCCTGCCACCTTCCGTCGAACGTCAAGCCTGGCCAGCGAGTTCGTGAAAGGCATGGACTAAAAAAAGCTGACGTTCGTTCCCTGCCCGACCCTATAAGAAGGTGGGAATGCTTGGGGCCATTGAAGAGGTTATTGTCGTAATGATTCGAGCCGTGATTGTTGAACACTGGAGGGCCGAATCATTAGTCTAAACTAAAGTGTTGAAGCATTGTTGTACAATGCGATAAAGCCAACAAGTAAAACAAGGCGATGAGAACCGATTGTGCTTTTTCACCATACACTGAATAAACATGTCACTCGCTTGATGAAAGCATAGCGGGGAGTTCATTGCTAATTCCTTATTGAACCATAGTCTGTTTATTGCCAGTGGAATTAGTTGCTCATTGCCATTTTCATCATTGCCTTTTTGCCTTTGAGGCCATTACAGCTGATGGCACCACAGCCTTGTGGTCATTAGAACTAATATTGTCACTCAAAGCATCGAGGCCACATTCCCACCCGCAATAATCGACTTTGAAGGTGTGTACAGACTAGAAAGATGACAAACATCCCAAGAGGAAAACGGGAGGAAAAATTCCCCCCTATAATGGCCCTCAGGAAAAATTGATCAATTCCAAGCCAACGTGTCATTTTTATACGTTTTCTGTTATCCAGAAGGAGAGACGTGCACAAAGGATTAACGAGGAATAGTGGAGGCATTATGGGGATGGAAGCGGTACTTAGGGCTCTGTGAAGAAAAACATTATGAATGACAAATTTGCTTGTCTTTTGGAATTAATTGCTTGCCGGGACCTTTTTTATTTACATTGGCCACGTGTAAATTAATACAAATATTTCGAAGCTTTGTGAGCCACGTAGTGTTCGTGTCAACCATGCCTGAAGGACAGCAAGCGTGCTGTGCACCACATGACATCGTTTCTCACTACAGATGCTTCAAATGCTGACGTTCTTCACTAATGGACCAATATACGAATTTACCTAATTAACCAACACAACCAATGGCCATTGGCCAGGTTGAATAGTGTTCACCTTTCATGCCTCCGCTGCGGTTTACCACCCTCAGCTTTTACACGACAAACAGACTCAACGACACCACCGACGACACCTGCAACCCCTGCCGGGCCGCCCCACACACAATGAAACACATTCTGGAAGACTTAGTCAGGTTCACTATGTCAATAAATTATATTTCGTTCAAAATCATGGTAGATTAGCAAACCTATACATTTTTGGAAAGGTTATAGCATAAGGAAACTAAAAATCAATGTTTACATTTGGAGAGATACCTGTATGGCGGCCATTTTGGATTTTCAAAATGGCCACTGTAAAATACATATTTTGTTCTATTTCTGCCTCTAATTACCCTAAAAACTTTAAAATATACTAACCTATATTTTCAGGGACAAGGAATCCAATGAAAGTATCAAATTAGTGCTATGGGGAATGGTAAGATACGAATCAAAGGTTTTGAATTGCAAAATACTGTCTTTATATTCGCGATAAGTTGCATAATCAAATACATGTTATCATTTTGTACAGGCAGTTAATAACATCAAAATGTGTCACAATAATTCATATCACCAAACATACACAGGCAGTCAGCAAAATCATATATACACATGCAGTCAGTATAACTTCACATCTACACAGGCAGTCAATGACAAAATATACACAGGCAGTCAATGGCATCAAACATACACGATTACAGAATATGCCATTTAGAGTTCGTCATCACTGTCCTGTGTGTCGTATCCGACAATATAGTCCGCATCGTTTTCACAATCCGTTCCACACGAGCAAAGGTCGGTCAAATTGATTGGCAAATCGAATTGGTCGAATGGTCGATCGAATCGAATTCGATGAATCGAATCGAATCGATCGAAGTTGTCGAATGGTCGATCGAAGCAATTGGTCGAATGGTCGAATTGGTCGAATCGAATTGGTCGGAATTGGCAAATGTAAACATTGATTTTCAGATTTTCCATGTAATAACGTTTCCAAAAATGTATAGGTTTGCTAATCTACCATGATTTTGAACGAAAAAACATAGTGAACCTGACTAACTGCACGGCCCTGGCTCCACAAACAGGTTAGAAGCGAGGGATCTCCGGGTCGCTCTCGGAAGATAGATCGGCTGGCTATCTCCGAGCTGCGGGTCTGTTCGGGAAGGATTGACCGGGGCAAATCAACAACAGCAACAACGACAACACCAGGAATGGGAAAAGATTAGAAATTTCAATTGAAAATGTCAATCAGTCCCTTTAGCTTCTCTGTGGCAATATCTTCGAGCTATTTTAAACACCTCGTTGGTTGTACTTGGTTATTAACCGGAACAAATGTCAAATCCAAAATGAGTTTTTAGAACTATGTTTGGTGTTTTGCAAAGAAAAAAGCCTTTGAAAGAAACGAAATCAAATCATGCTCAATGTGCTGAGTCACCATAGTGGAAGATTATATATATATTATTTTATACTTTTTATTATATATATATATACTAGCAGAAGTACCCGGCATTGCCGGGCGGGGGAGTGGAGGGGGAAGGGGTGGGGACGGGAACGGGGGGGAGGGGAGGAGAGGGTGCAGGAGGAGGGGGGAGGGGGAGGGGGGAAGGGGGGAGGGGGCAGGGGGGAGGGGGAGGGGAATGGGGTGGGGGGGGAGGGGAAAGGGGTGGGGGGGAGGGGGGAAGGGGTAGGGGGGAAAGGGAGGAGGAGGGGGGAGGGCGGGGGAGGGGAGGGGGAGAGAGGGTAGGGGATGGGGGAAGGGGAGGGGGGAAGGGGAGGGGGTAGGATGAAGGGGGAAGGGAGGGAGAAGGGGAAGGGGGAGGGTAGGGGGAAGGGAGAGGGGGGAAGGGAGGGAGAGGGGGAGGGTAGGGGGAGTAGGGAAGGGGAGGGGTATGGTGGAGGGGGATGGGAAGGGAAGGGGGCAATGTTAGGGGGAGGGGGAGGGGAAGGGGGGGAAGGGGAGGACGGAGTGGGGAGGGGAGGGAGAGGGGGGAAGGGGAAGGGGAGGGGGGGAAGGGGAAGGGGAGGGGAGGAAGGGGAGGGGAGGAAGGGGAGGGGAGGAAGGGGAGGGCCAGTCAACAATGACGTTGCAGTTCTCATGGAGGAGAGCAGCACAACAATCGCGACATCGTCCTGCATCTTCGCAACAACAGCACGAAGTGGATTTTGGAGACTCACCGATCCTGTTACGCCCTCCAGTACTGGCGTTGCCGGGCGGGGGAAGGGAGACCCGTACATTCCCAACCCGTACATTCGCCCTCTCGACTCAAGCTCACTTGGACAAAAGCCTCGCACAAATTACACCGTGAAGGCCCAATGGCCACGTCTATGCCACAAATCAAGTACGTGAGCGAGTCTGGCGCACTGAATTGAAAATATATAGAACGCTCATACTCCGTGAAAAGTGTAGCCCGCGTGTCACCATCTTGGTTAGCACGACTCGACCAACTCGCTTTGCGGATCTCGTTTGTTTTTAACGTGTCCCAGATTTTAAAAGCCAGACAACTGTTAAAATGCCATTTTGTGCGGCAATAAACTGCTTCAATCGGTTAAGAAAGGGTTGTGGAAAGACGTTTCACAGCTGTTGCAAAGACGTTTAATTCATATCGCACAAAATCGACAAAAATCGACACAAAACACAATCGCACAAAAGGTGAAAAAACGCAATTGCTTTTCGCTCTGAATTACGTGCAAACGTGTGACGGAAATCACCATCGCCCAGCATCGAGTGCCAACCAAGATGGTGCCCGGTAGCTGCATCTCCACCTATGTGGTGTGAATGGCAATGGTCATTCTATATACATTATACACACTTGGCATTTAATATGGAATATTTTTTTTGTGGGGGTGAACTTACTTTTCAAGATGACTTAGAACCAAAAGTTCATTGGAGTTATGTTGAAATTATTCTAGATTTTGTTAATGTGACCTTTAAAAGAAACAAAAACCACATTTGACATTTCGAAGCAAATAAATTGATCCTTGAAAGTGATGTAAACTGATATCGAACTCAATTCATGGACAGTACTGTGTTAAACTTCTGTACGTTTTCCAGAAGTATCTTTTTATTTTGCACATTAGCCAATTTTTTTTTCAACAAAAACAAAAGCTAAATTATGACTGGGATTACGGACAGTAAAATTACAGTTCAGTACTTCGTGTAACCTCCATGAGCATTCAGGAGAGCACGTACACGTCGAGGCATGCTGTTCACGAGATTTGCCAAGGTTTGGACAGGAATCGCTTGCCATGCAGTTAAAATAGCCTGCTGAAATTCACGCACAGAGGTCGGCTGCTGGTCCAAGTTGTCGATTTGATGCGTTAATTCTGCCCACAAGTTCTCTATCGGATTCATATCCGGGGAAATGGCAGGCCACTCCATAACGCTCTACACCACGGTCAGCACGAAAGTGTTGGATCATGCGAGCACGATGAGGCCGTGCATTGTCATCTTGGAAGACAAAGTTTCCTCGAAAGGCTGCACGAGCAAATGGAAGCAATGTTTCTTCCAGAATGACCCTGTACTTGAACTGGTTCAGGTTTCCATTCAGAACAACCAGGTCAGTTTTGCCCCCTGCATGAAAAGCAGCCCAAACGGTCACCCCACCACCTCCAGCTTGGACTCTTGGCACTATACAATCTTCGTTGTGGGCTTCATGCACTTGTCTGCACACTCGGACGCGGCCATCTTGACGATAGACAAGAAATCTAGACTCATCACTGAAGGTCACGTGATTCCAGTGTCCTGGCTGCCATTGTCGGTGCTCTCTGGCCCACTGCAATCGGCGCTGGCTGAGTTGTCTGGTCAGGCGTGGCTTTCTCAGGGGACACCTGGCGCGATAGCCTGCTTGAACCAGTCGTTGGTTGACTAGCCTTCTGGATACAGGCACATTTGTCAGTTGCTGCCACTCAGCCCTAAGCCGATTAGCTGACTTGGTATGGCCATTGCAGACTAACCGGTGCAGCTGGCGATCATCTCTCCTTGTGGTTCTGCGTGGACGTCCTGGCCTCGGTATTGGAGTAGGGACACCCCTCTGAGCATTTCGTTTCAGGATCTTTGACACCTGACCTTGAGTGATGCCATACTGCCGAGCAATAGCACGCTGTTTCATGCCAGAATTTCGTAAAGCAACCACTCCATGACAAACAGCATTGTCAAGTTGACGGACCATCTCCAGAGGAAGCGGCAATAACTTTTGTAGACGCGCAGCAGTTGTTTTCCACTAATACAGAACGCAACAACCCTTATACTATATATATATATATATATATATATATATATATATAAATATATATATACGTATACCCGATTGTGAAGCCAATCGTCAAATGTACCTGTCCTTACATTTTGTCATGCCACCTGTGATATAATCCTGTTATTGACTTCTTGCTGCGAAAGACAATCAGTTACATGGTTCTTTCAACAAAGACATCACCGAAGGGTAAAAGAAACTCACCAGATTGATGTACTGAGTTCAGAAAGTAAACCCAAGTCAAGAAAAAAAAATATTCCATATTAAATGCCAAGTCTGTATTTTCCGTTCAGTGGTCTGGCAGCGAGGATGGAACATCACGTGATCGCTCTGAGCGAATCAGCGAGCTGCTCTGGCACCGGCTGAGATTCCGTGTATAATGTTCCTCGCTGAAATGCGCTGAGGTAAATATGAATAAAAAATATGGATCTCGTCAAATATTTTTAGGTAGGCCATGTCCTTCCCAGGCTCAATGGCCATGTCTATGCCAAATATCAAGCACGTGAGCCTCTCCGTTTAGGAGTCTATCGGTAACATACAGACACACACACACACACACACACACACACACACACAGACAAACTGTGTTTTATTTATATATATATATATAT